>NW_024609879.1:31525847-31717833 GCF_016920785.2 Ixodes scapularis
CCGCTGGCGTCCACCGAGACCGAGCTAAATACGACAACAGCGCCACTCTTTATCATTAGTCTGTACTGTGGTCACCTTGAGTTTTTAGAAATCATGTTTTTGCATAAAAACCAACAAAAAAAACTATTTTTTAGTAACTTTTATTGGAGTTTAGTACAAAATGAGGGGCGCGTGTTGTTCTTTAGAATCTCTATTTTGCAAGGTTTTGCAGCACAATTATCATTGTTTTCATACAAACATGCCTTAGCGGTGATTTCAGGTAGCGAGTCCCAACCTAGGCGCATCTTAACTTCGGTAGTAATTCGCGGCGCGTCCGCTTGGAAAACGAGGGTGGCACCTCTGAATTCCTTTTCACCGTATCTGTTTCGGCACCGAAATGGCCGATTGAAGCCAAAATAGAAGTCACGTGAAGTTCCTTAAGTGGCCCCCTCGGGAGAGATGGCGGCGTTCCAGGAGGATGGCATCACGTGATTGTTTTGAAGCCTAGTCATAAAAAAAGTCGGCCCGGAAGTGCGCCGGTTGGCGGTGTACTATAACATTCTACCTCGTTCGGTGGGATTTACGAGTTACGGAGCCGCCGTAACTGACGGGCGGAATTAAGATGGCGAGTGGTCCTGTCTGCATCTATTCTCGTACCCCTGATGTTTCGGCGTTAAACTTTAAGCATGACGGACGGAGCCGACCGAGGAGCGACGCGGCGATGCCCGAGATCGTCGAGATGCGGAGTCCGCGAACCATCGTAGCGTGAAATCCGCGTGATAACGCAGAGCAGCGCTTGAGCAACAGTTCTGACGACGGAGAACGACATCAAAGGCGTAGTCTCTATCAAAGAGTCACCTTGCAAAGTGTTTGCGATCGCGGCGGTCGCGCTTAATTGTGTGGACGAATCGTGCTGGTGTCTCCTAACCGCGATGAGATTGTGTGGTGTACGAAATTAGAGTAATCGGTCCGAGCGGTTGAAGAAATCGCCCACTGGTGTTTTGTTTCCTCGGTAAGTGCGGTCACCTTTTGCTGATGAAACGCTTCATTGGTAAAGACATCTTTCGTTCACTAAATGACCACAAGCTAGAGAATGAACCTATGGAGAACCACGCCTATATGCGGTCTGTTGCACAGAAGTACCTGGACATCAGATAGCCAAGCATAAGCACGGTGTCCACAGATGAACCACACCAACAGAAAGTGAGGCGAAGGCACGCCGAACTCGCACAGTTCAAAGGCCACTAGCCATATATATATAAGCCATATTAAAAAGATTGCCATGTCTTCTGTCAACCTTGTAATTATTTTTTTCCGTCTGAAAGGCGTACCGTAACTATTTTATAAGTCAATCTTGTATTGTAAATCTATTGCTATGCGGTAGGTAAGTGTTATATATTGTTTTAATTATCGATGATTCTAGTGTAAATAAAACACGTGAATTAAGTCACTTCGAGACGACTGGAGCTAGTCTTTACTCGCGGTGACAAAATGGAGCTGCCTCAGCAAGGTAAGTTGATATCCCACGAGCACAGCAGGAGAGGCATAGGTTCACAATGATTCGTTTTCATTTCTGTGTTGGATCTTCCGAATTTTCGGGCGGACGCCTCGCATCGCTAAATCCTTTTTCGTTGCCGAAGACATCGCGATGACAACGTCTGCTCTTGTGCGTTTTCGCAAAAAAACAAACAAACAAACAAACAAAAAACTATATATATGTATATATATATATATTTTTTTTTTGAGCAGTTTGGGAGAGAGTACTAAAACGCACGGATGGACCGCTGCCGAAAATCGGCTTGCCCAAATGCGGCGTCTCAGCTGAGACAGACTTAAAAAAAAGCACTGTCAAGGTTGGAGCGCACGAGCGCGTAAGACTCGATTTAAGATTGAGCGTTACCTTAGACAGCGCTTTTTTGAGACAGTCTCTGCTGAGACGCTGCTTCGAGCGAGCCGCTCGACCTACATCACGAAGCCTCCTAGAGGTTCACCAACGACGTATGTGAACCGCGAAGAAGTGGTTTAGGTCTGAAATTCCATAGTTCATGCACCATTCGTAGCGGTCGAGAATTACAAGGCAAAAGAACAACAAGCAGACGCTACAAATACATCACCCACCGCCTCAGCACTCATTGCCTACTCCGTAAATACAAGGCAAAAGACAAGCAGACGCTACAAATCCGACACCCACCGCCCCCGCGCCTCACTGCCTACTCCGTAAATACAAGGCAAAAGACAAGCAGACGCTACAAATCCGACACCTACCGCCTCCGCACTCACTGCCTATTCCGTAAATACAAGGCAAAAGAAAGACAAGCGGGCACTACAAGTACGACACCCATCGCCTCCGCGCTCACTGCCTACTCCGTAAATTGAACATACTACAGCTCACTATAATAGCGCCTCTACTAGAACCTACAAGAAAAAGTTACGTGGCGTAGCCGACTCGTCCCGAGATGCATACCGCTTCCGGATTTAATGTGAGGAGGGTAGGGGGAGAGGCGGCTCCAGAAGAAGTTGCCCGGCGGAGGCTAGGCTCGTGACGTCATGCCATCCCCTTGCGGCTTTGTGATCGCCATTAGCTCGGTTCGCGAGAACGGATCGCTGCCACTTTTTCAGAGTAGTCTCTTCAGCTGTTTCCCAACTGAGTGGTTCTAGTAAGGGTAGATTCAAGTAAGCAAATAGGCCTTTCTAGCGCTCAACACCCGCGCGAAAAATGCTAAGTCACTGACCTGTCCACGCATGCCCAGCGTCTGGTATACCGCACAACGAATTAACAGCGCATGTTCAGAATGCTTTCCACAGCTCAGCAGACGGACGCGCGGAGGAGGCGATTGTTTGGGAAGGTCTATTTTGGGTTTCCCCTTTAGTCCGAGTTCAGCCCATTCTACTGAAAAAATGGGGCAGTAATGGAAGTTCAAACCACAGCGTCCCCGCCGCCGTAAATCTTATGTACGCGTACCGTGGTAAGAAAAACAAATGAAACGCAGTTAGCGCTCCGCCACATTGCTGTCTCAGTATATGCTCTTTTAAACAAACGCCAGATTACACCCGCCATTGCTGGCCTTCTCTCGTCTCACCGAGATACTGCGACACTGGGCGCCACCATAACCGACCTTCAGTTTTTGTTTCCTGTTGTTTCGATAACCTTGCTTCATCATTACAGAGCAGGACAGGTTATTGCAATTTCAGATTCGACTGTATTCTTGTACCCAGCATTGGCCTTTGTGGAGGCTCCTCAAAGCCCGCTTCAGTGGCTTGGCATCTCGGTAAAACAAGAGATGGTCAGCGATGGCGGCTGTAATCTGGTACGTGTTCAAAGCGTCTGTATTCCCGCGTCCTCCTGGTTTGCCCATTATTTCTTGTTTCGGACATTAGGCTCAGCGATGT
This sequence comes from Ixodes scapularis, assembly GCF_016920785.2. Taxonomy (NCBI): domain Eukaryota; kingdom Metazoa; phylum Arthropoda; class Arachnida; order Ixodida; family Ixodidae; genus Ixodes; species Ixodes scapularis. The sequence goes on from NW_024609879.1 coordinate 31,529,217, forward strand.
CACCAAAGTAATAGATTATGTTTGAACAATGCAAGCGCCAGTTCCAAGCATACCTAATATTTCTTGCTGCAGTCGCTAGATTGCGCGAAACCAAACAGCATTGCAGGTCTCGTATATAGTAACATTCGTTTCCAGAAATTACGACACGCTTGGCAAGAGCGCGTAGTTACTCCATCGGCGAAAAACTGAAATTAATTATTGTATATTTGATTAGAAGGATGGCTTCAGATTAGGTGCGATTTGTTACAATGAAAGGTCATACATAAATGAAAAAAGAAACAAAAAAAACACTCAATTTCCGTTGAATTCACTCACGCGTAGTCGTAGCAGTGATTCGTGACTCGAGCCATCGCGGTGCCGTCGAAGGCTGTGTGATCGTACAGAAGTGCCGACCCTCCGTCTTCCCCGACAATCACCTGGATCGAGCAATGAAAAAAACCGTAAAAACTATTGCTGAGCTTTGTTTCACAGAGCAAAGTGTTCCTATGCGACGTGAGTTGCACTGACTATAGAGACTTTCCTAAATTTAGTCTCGCTAGTTCGACAACAATAATCTAATACCCTCGTTACACGGGGTCTGTTAGCTGTGATTAAGCCAGCGACACTTAAATCAAACGCGACCGGTCGGAGTTACACGACGGATCCAACTGTCATTAAGCCGCTAACGATAGTTGGGTTCGACTGGGCTGGCGTACCTCAGTTAACTGATGAGATGGCAACGTCTGCCGTATTGCCGCCAATGGCCAGAGCCCGGGAAGCACTTGCTGTTGCGAAAGATTGGAAAAAGTAGCGAGAAAACTTCGTAAAAACAATTTATTTTAGAAAGAGGTGTGATTTGGGGCAAGAGCTGCCGCTAAAACGACCACGGCACGTCTCGGAAGCCCACGCTCGCCGAGCGCAACCATCGTGGTGTCGGTGCTGATGTGACTTTCCTTAATCTCCCTTGCTTAAAATCGCGAGAAAACTTTTCATTATCCTTTCGTTACTCTAAACACTGGAACAAAATAATTTTTATTTGTTTTAAACGATTGTAAGGAATAAAAAGTGTGCAAAGAATTCATTTGCGTCACTTTTGAAATTAAGGTAATTTGACATCAGTTTTGGTTATGTTTCGGTTTCAACTGGGATCGACAGTTGGGGTTGTTAGGCCTATGTACCGTATAACGCCGGACAAATTAATCGCGCTTAATGAGAGTTGGAAGATGCCAACGATTTCTGGCTTAATGATGGTTGAGAGCGCTCGTGTAACAGAGGTATAAGTGTGTATAAAATGTATACGCTAATGGCGGCCTTTACGTGGCTGGTGAATGAAAAATTTGAAGACAGGCACCGTGCGGAGCTTGAGCATTCTAGACGTTAATTGACCAATCTTACTAAGCGTTCTACGCATGCGTGACGCTACCATAGCTGTAGTTATGTAGTTCACAGGAGGGAGGCGATAGTCACATGAGACAGTCCGTGCCTTCTCGAACTTTGCACGTGCTCTTGGCGCGGCCTGTGTTATGTCGACACTTTGTTTTCGACGATTTCTTCGTATTTTTTCTGTGAGCGGGTGCTGGCGGCATCGGGTACTACCATAGCCTCCTCTATATTAACTCAGTACAGTGGAAGCTATGGTAGTAGCTTCCACCATACTGAGTGAGTAAAGTGGAGTCACTAAAGTCACTAGATCACTGGATCCTGGGAAAGTAGCGCCCCAGCTCCCAGTGTGGTCCCCGTTTTGGTCTGTAAAATGAGCAATTTTTTCTTGACCCCTCCTTTCTTGGAGAGCCGATCTAAATTCGCTGATGACGAGCAGCTTTATGAAGTCGTTTCTTGTATACCCGATTTTTGCTACCCACACACCGGCGAAAGAAGAGTGCATCTTCGTATCATCACCACATGTCTCACCATAATGCTTCAGTAACCATCATGATTGATACATCGATTGGGGACACAAGAACTGTCTTCAGCAGTACATGAATAACAGCTCGCAACCCTTGTCACCTTTTTCGAGAAAGTTTTTACCTTGCGAGAGGAAAGACGAAATACAACGAGTTTCCAAGAAGCAAGAACCATGTTTTTCGGCTCGGGTAAGTAAACTGTGTATCGCAGAAAGCTCAAACTCCGTGAGAATATGACGTTGGCGGTTGGCATATAACGCGAAACGGGCAAAAAACTGTTAGCGATTTACCTCGCCACAAAACGTTCTCGTCATTTCATAGAAGGTCGCGAGTTCTAAGTAAATACTGACCACAAACCTTTTTACATTTGCTTTAACATTCGCAAAAGATAATCACTCTCCTTGCTGAATTGGTCATTTGGCTTTCATGATAGAGCAGGACAAAAAAACAGACTTGTACACGTTACTGAAAAAAAGTAACTGATTACAATTACAATTAATACAGTCAAAAAAGTAACCGATTACCGTTACTGATTACTGCCTCCCAGAAGTAATTGAACAATTACTGCAAAGTAATTGATTACTTTTCAAGTTACTTTCACGTTACTTCTTATTGCGATGACAGAAATACACAAATACACAGTAAAATATTGCGTACACAATTTTGTTTGGTTATTGTTCCCTTTTTTGTTTTCAGACCCGGACCTTGTCGTGTAGCTGACGCGTCGACCTAAGGAACAAAGCCCACTAAAAAGTCAATAGCGAGTTCCCGCTTCCCGTCGACTTTATCAGCAATCTGCAACGAGATCCGGAACTCCCCAGCCAAGGCTGGTGGCGCGCTTGTAGAAGAGCGTGGCGTAAAAGAAAAAAGGATCTGCCGACTAATCCTAGTTTTATTTTTTTTAGATGTTAAAAAAATGGCAATCATTTTTGCTCCATGGCTGAGTGACTATGCTGATTTTTGTGAGAAAAAAGAATTGTGGGATGAAAAATGTAATTGATAATTGTGTAATTGATTTTGTAATTGATTACAGAAAAAAGTAATTGAATTACTCCGAGCGTTACAGCTTGACAAATGTAATTGAAGCGCTACAAAATTACACTTAACTGTAATTGATTACAAGTAATCAATTACTTGTAACGCGTTACGTACAAGTCTGCAAAAAAAGAAGCGTGTAACCCAAGCTCCGCGGACCTGTGTTCGCGCTCCTTATTTTGTCCTGCTCTATTTATTCCTGGAGGCACGCTACATTTAAGCTATTTCCCTAAGTTCACAACAATCTTAGAGTCTCAAGAGGACAGTAGGGCTCAGTTATAAGTAGCTTCCTTGCTTTCCGTTTTTTCTTTTTTTCATATTCGAGGGCGGTTCTTCGGCGTTTTTTCCTTTTGTAATCAGTATTTTCGTAGTTTATTTTCAGTGCCAGGCAAGTGACAGGAGTGAACCTGGAAATCTATAAAACAACTGCAGATCTCTACATTTGTGCCACCAAACCACCCCCTCTCCCCCCTCCCCCCCCCCCCCTCCCCCGCCCCCCACCACCACCGGTGTCCTTTTTTCTTCCGGTTCACTGAACTTACGCCCGTGACCCAAACACTGGAAGAACGTCATCTTGGTGCCGAGAACAGAAGTCAGTGGGCGTGGTTCCCAAGGAAACAAGCAACCTCAAGGACTGTTTATATGGGTTGTGTTCAGGTTCACAAAAATAAGTCGTATATAAAAAAAGATAAAAAAAATTTTTGTTTGCAGCATTTTCTGCTGCATTAATTTTGTGAAGTGGTCGTATTTACTGTCTAGCAAATTTATAAAAGTACGTGCGCACCTTAACTGGAAAATTATTTTTATAGCAAAAAGCAAGTTCTTCTTGCATTTCACGTTAAGGTTTTTATATCTTTCCCTACCTTTCCTAGCGTTAAATTATTCACTGATAATTCTGGATACGTCTCTAAACACTATATGTTCTGTGCTGCATATTTGAGACGTGTAAAGTGTTTGTTCTCTGTTTGGAATGTGCCTACAGCAATGGTGGAATGTGCCTACAGCAATGGCTCTTCAGTTCTGGCATGGGCTAAGAAATAAAATAACTATCCATCAAATAAACCACCGTAAAGGGCGGTTAAAGCGAACAGTCTTCTTGAATAACGAGTGTCGGCCAAAGAAAGGCTCATGTCGGTACTATCGTTGACACCTCTGGCTAAAACATCGGCAGGAGCTTTGGCGTCAGCTGCTTCGCGCGTAACATGCGGCCAAGTGGCGGTGTGGTCGCCTACTGGAGAGGCATGGTGGCCGCCCTGCCCTTGCACGGCGCACTCCCAGTCCCGCGCATCCGCGGTGCAGAAAATAGCGAATGGCCATTGGTTGCGTGCTATTGCCAGTTGTGTCCACTCTAGTGCTTCGTGCCAATGAATTTTACCAAGCATTGCTGCGCACAACCGGCATTTATTCTAGAAGGTGTGTGTGCAGATAACAACTCGTCATGTTACTCACCTGAACCGGCTTGTCCCACCATCGATTGGCTGCATGTTCGGCGTTCGGGCCACCCCTGCATACCTGCCGGGGCCAGGCCACTTCGTAGGGCTCCGCGTCTGCCACCCCGCCGTCTATACAGACCACGAGGGCAGCCCGCTTGATCGCTTCCAGAGACTTCGCATTCTGAGCGTCTGCGCCCAAATGATCGGAAGAATGAATGTGTCAATCTGTGTTGTACGTTTTGGGTTCCGCTTTGCGATTTGTCGGGTCTATTCCGCTTTGAAATGAGAAGTCTACCACGTTATTCTGCACCGTCAGGTGCTTTGATCATGAGGAGCACTGCACTCTGATCACGTACGGGCACTTTTTCAGTGTATTTAAAGAGTGCAGGCGACGTCACAGCAAAACGCTTTTAAAGGTGCCCTGAAACGATTTTCGCTTGGAATGTGTTTCAATATACATGAGCTTACTAACATCAGTGGTACCGAAGTACACTCGCACGCAATAACACAGATCACTTCTTTCTGGTGCAATAATTTTAAGGAGAAATCAAATATTTACTAGGGAAATACAAGACACTTCCTCATAACACATCGAAAAGGTCGACAACGAATATTTGCGGAAACACGCGTGACGGAGGCTGCGGTGACGTCTGGAATTCCGCAACCCCGACAACCGCACCGCGTTCCGAGGCGTCGCCTTCGCCTGCTCTGGTGGCGAAAGAGGAATGGTGGGGGAGAGAGGTGTTGGCAAATAAACCACTCTACCGGGGGCGCTTTATGGCGCGGCAGTTGCTCTATCTAACGTCCTTGAGGAGAGTGTCGTGTATTCCCATAGTAAAGTAGAGAAAAAGTGACTGTTTACTTTCAATCTCTCCTGCGCAAAACTTAATGACGTAGCTGGAGGGTCGCAGTACCACCCAGTGCCAATATTTGAATGCGCCTAAAAAATTAAACCCGAGCATTGTTTGAGCACTGTGAGCACCAGGATTTGTGAGTATATTGGAGGCTATGGTTTTGCCCAGCTCGTTCCAATCTTAAAGGTGAAGCTTAAACGTCCTCCAAATTCTTCCTTTGATTCTTTTTTCTGCGAAAACCATTCCATATAGAAAAAAAAGCAATGTACCTTTGATACACCATAATTGTCATGGAAAAACTCTAAAATATATTTATCAAAACCAGAAAAACTTTTGCGTCACCTCTTTAAGTTCAAGCTGACCCTATGCTACCATCCTAATAAATAAATAAATACTGAAGCTTTTTTTTTCACAAATCTTTTTTTTTTCTTCAAAAATGCCGTAAAAGCAGCGCCAATGTGGTCTTCTAGAGTAGATAATCCGTGGAGGTGGACATTAGAAAGGCGAATAAACATCACATAAGTTAAATAAATTATTAAAATTGTTAACTAACTTCTTTTATTCGGTAATGGGTCATGTTGCAATTACCGTGTTGGTGGCAAGGACCATTAGGGGCGGAATTCATTTAAAGATTTCAAGAAAATACAGAAGATTTGGAGATATATATATCGATCCGCTTTCGCGTTTTGTTGCCAAAGCCAACACAAAAGGAATATATCGCAAATTGCCCTGCGATTGTTCTACGTGAAATGTTCATGGTTTAGCGCTAGCAACCTCCAGGCGTTTCTTCTTAGCTGTGCCTCCCATATCTTTCCACTCCACACCATTGACTCATTGACCCATTCACTTGCCCCGTCGGGTGGTTTCATGTCCACGGAGTATGACAAATGACAGGCTGCGGCTGGCCACGTGTCAGTTTTCCCGCTAAACTTGGACGTAAAACTGAATTTGTGCGTAAGTGACGTGATATCATTGTCGCCACTAAATTAAGCGGAAATATTATGCAGCGGCTAAAGTGTTCTATCGTGGCCGAGATACAGAGAACAGACTCATGTCGGAGCGAATCAACAAGAAGATTTATTCGTTACGTACTCTCTTTATATAGTCGCCGCTATCAGGGCGATGACGTCATGTTGCTGACGTCTGGGTAGCGTGTTTATCAATACATGACACTCTTCCCTCCTCAACAAAACAAAGGTTTGCAAATTAATCTAGGCTACTTGGCCTTCGCTCTGTAATCATCGGCTTGGTACTTGTCGGGAGGTCGCCGGGTGCGGTTGCTTCGCCGCGGTGCCGGTGCTTCACCTTGAACCCTTCCGGCGGTGGCGGCGTTTCCTGCAGCGGTTTCCTGAGCCCCATCGGAGTCTGCAACGCCTTGAAATAAGGTTGCTGGTGATAGGGCACGGTCGTGCAGCTCTTCAACTGCAGAACTGGCCTCTGTTGGCTGGCTGTTCTTCCAAGGGTTGCGTTGATCATCGGGTCGGTTGTCCGTGATCGCTGTAACGTGTTGACTTGGTGTAAAATGTGGTCTCGGTGCAATACACCATCGTTTCCGCAAGTGGCCAGCATGGGTGAATCGCACGTTGTCTTTTACTCAGACGAGGTACGTAGCGGGGCTGACGACTTGTTCGACGATTCCCTCCTGCCATGATTCGGCTTCGCATCGCGTTGTTTTGACGTAAACCTTCTCATTGACGCAGAAGAACTCCGCTGGCCCTCTTTGCTGGTTGAGTTGGTCGGCGCTCCTTTGTTGACGGTCTGCCATGTCACCTGCAAAGCATGGCGTGAGCAGAGAACTTTATGCGAGGCACTCGCTTTAGGAAGAGCTCCGCTGGAGTTTTTGCCGTCACTGAGTTTGGCATGCACGTGTACGACAACAAGAAATCGTTAAGGCGCTTTTGTGTTGTGCGCTTCACTCCTGCTGAGTTGTCGCAAAAAACTTGCTTGAGCAGCGCTGTCTTCGTGGTTCGCACCAGTCTTTCAGTGGCTCCGTTCGATGCAGCGTGGTAGGGAGGTGTCCTCGTATTCCTGATACCACGGTTTTGCAGGAACTTTTGAAACTCGTCCGAGGTAAACTGTGGGGCGCTGTCAGTTACAAGTTCCTCCGGATAGCCGTAGGCTGCGAAGAGTATGTGTAATTTCTGGGCTGTCTGCGCACTTGTCGTTTTACTCATGCAAAAGACTCCGATTCACTTAGAGTAAGCGTCGACCAGCACGAGCAGGTTAACTCCATCTTTGACTGCGTAGTCGGCGTGAACGCGTTGCCACATTCTGGTCGGATAGGGCCACGGCTGCAGTAAACCGGGAGTTTTCGCTGGGAGGACGCTTTGGCAAATAAGACAAAAGCGAACCGTGTCTTCCATTTCCTTGTCGAGAAGAGGCCACCAATCGTAAGACCGGGCTAACATTTTCATCCGAGTCATAACTGGGTGGGTTTCATGTAGTAGAGTGAGCACGTGTGCTTGCAAGGTCTTGGGAATGACGACCCTATGTCCCCAAGTCAAACATCCTCCTTCCACTGACAGCTCGTTCCTACGCACAAAGAAGGCTTGCATTTCTTCGGGATACTTTCTTGGCCACCCCGAGGGCGTGTAGTTGATAACTGCCGTGAGGACCAAACCACGCTTTGTTTCTCACGCCACTTGTTGGGCGGTGAGCGGCATTGCGTCGAAAACAGCTAGACATTCTGGATCGTCATCCTTGTCTTTCGCCGCTAGTGGCAGCCGTGATAACGCATCCGCAACTTGCATGTTGTGGCCGTTCCGGAACTTGATCTTGTACTGATATGCGGAAAGTGTTACAGCCCATCTTTGAATTCTTGCGGCTGCTTGTGTTGGAATTGGTTTACCCTGTCCTAGAATGCCAACCAGAGGTTGGTGATCAGTGTACAGACTGGTCTATATAAATACCGGAAAAATATTTTCAGACCAAAAATAATAGCAAGCGCTTCCTTCTCTCCTTGCGTATAGCTACGTTCACTGTTTGTGAGAGTGCGCGAGGTAAACGCTATAGGCCTTTCACTTCCGTGCTGCATTTCATGAAAAAATCACAGCTCCCAGATGGTACGCAGATGAATCACAGCTGAGACCGATGGGCTTGGTCGCGTCAAAGAATGTGAGCGCATCGCTGTTGACGACCATGTCTTTCGTGGCTTCGAAAGCTTTCCTGCACTGTTTTGACCAGTGCCATTTTTGCTTTTCCTTCAACAGTGAGTAAAGGGGCTCGACCACCGTTGCAAAATTTTTTAAGAACTTGGCTTAGAAGTTCAGAAGTCCCAGATAGGCTCTCAGTTCTGTGATGTTTGTTGGCTCGGGTGCGTCTCGGATTGGCTTGATATTTGTCGATGTCGGGTAGATGCCTTTGGCCGAAACCTTGTGACCCAAGTAAACAAGTGAGTCGCGAAAGAATTCACATTTTTCTTGCTTGAGCGTGATGTTATAGTCTTTTAGCCGTCGCAAAACGTTTGTGACTGTGTTGTAGCAGTCTTACTTGCTACTGCCCGTGACGATCAGTGTTTCCAACTAAAAAATTGAAAACCCGCTGTCGGAATCCCGAAAACCGCTAAAAAACCGCTAAATCCAAAACACAACGAAAAACGGCTTTTTCAACTTTTTTTTTTTGCTCTAGTTTTTGACAAAGGTATAATAACAATGTAGATCATATCAATGATATCTGCAAGGAAGCTTTCCTTTTGTTTTGGCTACAAATCTGTCACGCCACGCCACAGTTCACCCAGGTGATCCGAAGCCAAAATTGCAGAGTGAGCGCATACGAACATGGCAAGGGACCCTTCAGCAGTGAGTGACTAGTTAGACCCGTTCAACTTGTAGAGTCGTCTGCTACCAGAGGAGAAAGGCGCAGTGGCCGAAACATGCTTCTTCGTTGCAGCGTGCATGACCAAATCCACATTCTTCGCAGACAGTTCCGTTTTGAAATAGCGGCACCTGGCTCGTCTGCTATCACCAGGAACCTCCAGTAGCCAGTCTTTAAGGTAGGGGTCTTATAGCCAGTCTTTTCTAAATTTTTGAGCGTACTTCACCGAGCCCATTTCACGAAACAGTGACAAAAACGTCAAAGGAAAATTGAAACATTCATGCTGTTCAGACGTTCGCGCACAAAACGGGGAGGCATGATCGATGTTCGACGTCTTAGTGTTTTGATGACGTCACAGGCGTTACTCTCACAAACCAGAACATTACTGAGAGTCAGCGAAGACGACTGTGGCCAAGTGTGGCTTATTATTATGGATATGAAAGACGCATAGTCCACAGTAAATCGATATAAAGCTTCTATATCTCTAAAAAACCTCCAAGATTACATAAAACCGGCTAAAAATCCCGCCGCCCGCAAAACAATAATTTATCCCGCTAAACCGAAGCAAAAACTGCTAAGTTTAGCGGGAAAACCGCTAAATTGGCAACACTGGTGACGAATACGTCGTCTATGTAGCATCCTACGTTAGAGATGCCTTCTAGGACCTTGTCCATCAGCGCCTGGAAGATTGCGGGTGCACTGGAGATTCCAAACGGAAGTCTCTGATATTCAAAGAGTCCCAAGTGCGTGTTAATCGTGAGCAGGGGCTCGGCTTCTGCACTTAGTGGCACCTACTGGAAAGCGGAGGACAAGTCCAAGACGCAAAAGACCTTGCCACCAGCAAGCATGGGGTAGAGGTCTTCCGGCAGCGGTACCGGGTAGCAGTCAGTCTTTAGTACTTGGTTTATGGTCACCTCATAGTCTCCGCAGAGCCTCATTCCTCCGCCGCGCTTGGGAACGACGACTACAGAAGTCGCCCAGTCACTGCGGGTCACTCGTTTCACGATGCCGTCGTTTTTTAACCTGCTTAGCTCTGCCGCAACGGCTTCTTTGGTGGCGAATGATATAGGCCTCGCTTTGCAGTACACTGGTGTGCTGTTCGCTTTTAGGACGACCTTTGCCTCGTAGTTGGACACAACTCGAGGTGTGCTACGGAAGACTTCTGGAAACTTCTCCTCTAAAGACTTGACTTTGTCTTCCTCTGTTTTCGCACAGACGGCCTTCCAATCAAGTTGCAACTCTTCTAACCAGTCGCGACCTAGTAGTGCGGATAGAGTTCTTTGGTTATCTTCTACCACGAAAAGAGGAAGCGTTGCGCTGCGTCCGTTGTGCTCTACGTTGACATGTCTTTTTACCTTCAAGGGTTCTCCAGTGTATGTTCTCAAGGAAACCTTTGTTGGTTTGCATGCGACTTCCGCGAAGTTCGCCTCGTAGACGCTTTCAGGAATCAGCGTAACTTCTGCGCCCGTGTCCAGCAACATAGAGATCGGCTTCCCTTCAATGTTTACGGGAACCTTGTACCCACGCTTGTCGCTTGCTGCACAAAGCACGACGTGATAAACTTGCGATGTTTCGGAGTCATCGTCTGACGTATCAACATAGTTTATCGGACGCCGGTTCTTCTCTTGGCACATTGCTTCCAAATGTGCTGTCTTTGCGCACGCACGGCATTTCGTATTTCGATACCAGCATCGGTCAGGCGCGTGTCCTTTCCCACAGCGATAACAACCACGATTCGTCTTTGATGCGCCTTCCTTCTTTAATCGTGACGTGTGCGTTTCCCGCTTGTTTTCTTTTTCTTTGTTCTTTGATCGTGACGCGTGCGTTTTCCGCATGTGCTGCCGCTGATAACGTTAACTTCGGTTGGTCTCGCTTCTACTTTAAGCAGCTCGCTGGTTTGCTGTGATGCGAGTTCCTTTTCAATAGGTATTTCAGATGCGCCTTCAAAAGTCAGACCCTCCGTAGCAAACGATATTCTCTGGGTCTCTTCATCGCGTAAGCCTGCTACCAGGCGGTCTCTCAAAGCTTCATTCAGAAATTCCTTGAATTCACAGTTCCGTGCTAGGTGCTTCAATTCTGTCATAAAATCCTTCACGCTTTCACCTTCTTGTTGCATTCCCCTGTTGAATTTGCAGCGTTCGGCAATTACGGAATACTCCGGACTGAAGTGGTCTTCTGGCAACTCCCGCACTTGCTCGAAAGTTTTGTCGGTGGGCTTCTGTGGAACTAGAATTTTCTTGAGCTCCTCGTAAGCCTGACCACCCACCACGTTCAAGAACAACTTCAGCTTTTTCGCCGCGGGTACTTCGTTTATGTCAACAGAATTTCCAAGCCTCTCGAAGTACGACCTAATGTTGTCGCTCCTTGGGTTGAACTCAGCCATGCCTCCTAGGCGTTGCTGAGGATGAGGCGTTGACATAATGTCGGTCGAAATAGTGCACTTATCTGTTCCGTTCATCTTGCCCTCTCCGTCCTCCGTCGTTTCCGTCACGCTTGCTCCTCGCTTCCGCGATGCTGCGTTGCTATTTGACTGGCCGTTGGGCCGAGCTGCCGCGGATGCCGATGCCTCCGTGAAATACCATCTTCGTTGCCAGTTGTTCTATCGTGGCCGAGATACAGAGAGCAGACTCATGTCGGAGCGAATCGAACAAGAAGAAGATTTATTCGTTACGTACTGTCTTTACGTAGTCGCCGCTATCAGGGCGATGACGTCATGTTGCTGACCACAGGGTAGCGTGTTTATCAATACATGACATAAAGTCCATCATGTAAATTGATCTATGTTCCGATAGTGACTGAGTTTTAAACCGCCTGGGCGGCATAACGCGTCCAATCATAAATTAATAAGTTAATACACCAAAAATGTTGGTAATATTAAGACGAAAGTTTTATATGTCTCATCGATCAGTCAACTTTCAAAGTTCTTAAGAAAAAACATGTCGGCGACACGGATGGTACCAAAACCTTTACGTGACCCCTGAGGGGAATAGGAGGCAATGCAATTAAAAAGGATGACAAAGCGAATTAAGAGGGATCGAAGTGAATTAAGAGGAATCAATGTCAATTAAGATGAATTAAAGTGAATTAAAAGGAATTAAAAAACAAGTTAGAGTAATCAAAGCGAATTAAGAAGGACGACAAAGCTAATTAAGATGAATTGAAGTGAATTAAGAGGAATTACTGTGAATTAAAAGGAATTAAAGTGAATTAAGTAGATGACTAACTGAATTAAGTGAATGACTAAGGGCCGGTTGCACCAACGTCGCTTAGCGCAAAGCGGAGCTTAGCCGGGAAGTTAAGCTTAGTTTTGGTTTCGTTCGGTTGCACCAAACTCGCTTATCGCTAAACCTAGCACTAAACTGCGCTTAACTTGAGCGCTCAACATTGGGCGCTTTGCTTTTGGTTGTTTCTTAATCCTGGATTAAAAACATGGCGGCTGGTTTGTCGCGGTCGACGCGGTGGACGAAATCGGTTGTGCGAAGTGTATTAGGCTACATCAGCGTGAAAGTCTCGACAAAATGACCTTCGATTGTGACAAGGGTGCAAAATATTGTCGCGTGAAGTGTTTATCGACCCCTGTTTTCAAGTTGGCTCTCCACTCTCAGGGCGTGTTAGCCCTAACCGAGATACGTACGGAGCTGTGGGTCTGTGGGGCTCACGGGGCTCACGTCTGTCTTCCCGTTGGTTCTTCTGTCAACGAGCTTATTCGTATGTACTTACTAATTTTCGCATAACCGTAACGTATTGTTATTCACCACCTTGTTTATTTACACTTGCAGCGCGTATCGTTCACTTCGATCAGCGCCTTTGAATAGTGGCAGTACATAATCTCGGCGATCAGCTGATTGTCGACACCTCTGCCGTTCGCATTAGATTGCGGCGCTTTTAAGTAATAAAACAATGAAAATTCAATTTCTTTCGTTTTCTGAGTTTTGAGACAATCTTCAGTGAATTTTTCTTATCTCGCGAGTAGAATCTTGGCTTCAGAAAACTACATCGTTCCATAACCGTAACTTTTTTGGTGATCGCGATTTGTAGGGATATTTTGCTTTATATCTATCATTCGTGGCGACGACAAATCGTAACGACTACTATGCTAGATTTGTTCATTGCTGTATCGGGGCAGGCTGGGGCAGGCGATGCGAAGAGACGACTGTTCTTATCGGCACGATGTGATGTACTAGTGGGAGTTTTTATTATTTTTTTTTTTCTGAACTCGACAGTGTGAAACTGAAGTCCGTTTGAGGCTGCAGCGGATGTTCAACGGCGGTACAGTGCAGTTCTGTCACCTTGCTGATAGCAACGAGTACCGCCGATGCAAGGTCTCGTGACCTGACCTCTCGACGACTTCTGTTCGACGATTTCCGGGCATTTTCGCAGCTGCCGTGGCGAGTTCGTCACTGTTTTGAACTTCATCGTTCTCAGGCTTGACTTGATTTTAGTAGTCATCTTACCTGCCTACTTATATCAATGATGTTTTGTCTTCAGCGATGTAGCGAGTAGAGTCCCCAATGGGTCCTTCACCTCAAAAGGTGAGCACGAAAACTACTACCACTGTCAAAATATCCTGTCATCAACCGATATTAAACACACAATCACAGATGTAAAGAGCATTCGAGTTTATTTGAAGCTTTGACTTCTGTTATTGAAAGTTAAACGAAAAAATGACTGAATTAGGAGACCTTTAATTTGTTACTCACCGAAAAGCAGACGCCGACGACTACTACAGCAGTTTTTTTTTTTTTTTTTTTTTTTTACATTACGTGATTTCTTTTCGCCAATCGTATTCGTTTCTCTGAGCGTTCCTTAGTTCGCTCTGTTTGTCCCTAGATTCCCTACGTAAATCCAGCGTTTAGCTAGGGGCGCGTCTGTAAAGCCGGCTTAACGTTGGTGAAACCGGAATTTAAACTTGTGCTTACCTGAGCTCGGTTTAGGGCGCTAAGCCGGCTTAGGAAAGTGCCGCTTTGGGTTAAGGTAAGCGGCGTTGGTGCGACCGGCCCTAAGCAAATCAAGATGATGACTCAGCACATTGAGAGGGATGACTCAGCACGTTGAGAGGGGTGTATGTCTTTAATGTATCGGCGCTTGGGTTTTCGCCTTCAAGTCGTTTTGCGGGTAACATAAGAAACCCCCTGAATTTTTGTTGGGTTCTTGTTTGTGTAGCTGGGTTGTGTTTGCAACATATGTAAACATTATCATCGCCACCAAATGATCTGTACTTCATTTTGTCTTTGTTGATGAACATACAGTCTGATTTGGAACGTTGACTGGACTGGTCCTGTCCTTTTTCTCTGCCATGTCCTTGAGGACACCACATTTTTTTGTTTTGGCAATGAGGATGAGATGAATAACCTCGATCTAATTTCTCCGTGACCTCACAGGTAACATACATATACCCTGTTAGTGTAGCCTTCATGGCACTGTTTTAGAAGCATTTTTAAAAAATAAGCGTTTTTTTTGGTATCTATACACAAAGAAAACTTAAGCTTGCATCGATCATTTTGACAAATGCGGTGTGCGCGCGTATTGTGCGTGCGTTATGATTTCTGACGCTCGGTTACAGGGTGCTTTGGGTGGCTTCGGATGCGTTGCACGGAATGTACACTCATGTGCTCTTCTGGGTTTTTCAGCCAGATCGAGAAAATTAAAATTCATTCCGAAGGGTGTGTGGGAGAGTGTGCTTAGATGTGACGGTTCCAAGGGTTCTGCTGCTTCCGAGGGTGAGTCTAGTGCCTTACGTTGTTGGCGGTGTCGGCGGTAACACCCTACATGTGACGGCGTTATGGGTAACGCGCTATTTTTTTCAGTTATGTGCTAACGTGCTCGTCACTTCTTCAAAATATATAACGTACTTACGTTACTTATTTTGAGTAACGGGAAACCTAATTACGCTATTGCTTACGATTCTTCCCAAGACTCTAACAATTACAGTTCAAACTTTCCTGTTTTAGGGGCAAAGTCATAGCAAATCTTGCACTAATCCCACTTGCATTCCAACCTTTGCAACATTTTTTTCCCTAGGCAAACACTCTCGCTTTCTGCATGGGTATGTTATTTCTTGAAATGTAGCGCTCATAAAACCTGTAACACCGAAAAGCAAATTTTAATTTGTAAAAGTAACGCACAAATGCCGTGCGTTGGCTTTATCCGTAACAGTATAGGAAACGACATTTTTTTTTTTTTTAAGTAACGAAGATCCGTAAGGCGTTCCTTTTATTTGCGAGCAACGAGTAACGTATTTCGTTACTTTAAATAATGGGAAGAATGGTCTTGTCTGTCCTTGAGTTTTGTGCGCTTCCCATCATTTATAATATCCTTACCAGCACGCTCTCCGTCTCGAGTATTTCGTTACACTTTCCAGTAATGGCTGTGGCGGTATTACCGACGAATTTGGTGCTCTCGACGCGCTGTCAAGCGCAGATGGGTGGAGTAGGATTCATTCTCCCGGAAAAGTATTTGATTCGACTTGAAACTCACTCTGGCCAAGACTGGCGTACACCTTTGCCCAGACGTCCCTATGTTCCGTCGTCAGAATTCCCACGCCGACGTCCTTCTCGGGTGACATCTCCACGACTCGAATGAGCTGGGTGAGGATCCTGCTTTCGTCGTGGGCCACTCCTTGGGCATCGTACGCGTTGAAGGTGAACATCTGCGTCGTACGAAACTCGCACTCAGCTTCCAGACAAAGGACAAGGCGAAATGATTCGTTTGCAGGGATCTGTACGGAGTTGAGAAATTGAAACTCGTTTTATCGACCCGCATAAATAAACTATGCATCTCAGAAGGCTGAAAATTGATTTGACTGCGAAGCTGACGAATAGTGATGGGATGAAAATGTTTCAGAACGTTGCTTTAATTTAATAAACGATATTCCTCTTTGCGCCGAAGTCCAAAAACACTCTGAGAAAATGATGGTTTCAAGGGACTAACGGCAGTATTTGGTCTTCTGAACTCCCAGACCATCTGGTTCGAGTTAGAGTCTATTTCAAACAAGGTACCGTGTGCAAAAGTTGTGAACTAACTGCACTCGACAAAGAATAACCGAGAGGTGAGCAAGCAGGAGCAGAGCCATTAGTCCCCCCACGAAAGGATGCATCTGTATGTTTCAGTCCCCGAAGGCAAACTGAACGCTTGCCAGGAAAACTGCTAATATTCAGGGTGTCTTGAAGATCGGCCTGACTCAGCCCAGCACGGCTGTAAATGTTGACCACATTCGGACGAAACTGCTGATTTTTGTATGTAACGATCGTTCAGACATTACGTGGTACACCAACCTTCGCACGGTGTTTGAATACGAGTAAACTATCGGTGTTAACTCACATTCACCCAACTCTCTGGTCAACAATCATGTGTTGATATTTCGCAAGTCCCATTGATGTATTCTGCCCTCGCGCAAAGATGAGTATTTATGTAATAGTAATATCTATGATTACTAACACTTATGTTTTCCTAACAAAACAACTTTAGGAATCTTTAGAAGACGCGCGTGGAGCACAAGAGCCTCGCAGTCACGGTAAATGGTCACCTCTATCGCTAAAACTGAGTTACTGAAAACAACTCGAGACTCGTGTCTGCGTCTCCCCGTGACCAACGTTACGGGGACACGTGACCAACGTTACGGGAAGCCGCTACGGAACAGTTGACGCACAGCGTGTTCCACTCGGAAAGCACGTTAAGGAGCAGTATCCAGGTGCCTTCATGTCATCGTCGCTGCTTCCAATAAGATTCCATATCGACAACGAAGAACAGACTCAACGAGCCCGCAACATCAGCCATTACAACACCGTGCTCGTGGCCGTTGCAAAACGGATGCAACCTAGAAAAACATAAATGACGGAGAAAACTTGGAACATAAAAAGAAAAAAAAGAAACAGCGCCTTTGGTCGGATATAAAGGGCTCTGATTAGTTGTATTTTTTTGTCACTTGCCACACGTTTAGTGAGAGATATCAACATCGACACAATCAAACCGTTCAAAAATTGTGTTTGTGATCATTTATTACTACTTGCCCGAGCATGGAATCATAACTACCGTTCAGAGTGCGACCCGGTAAGAAGTATTAAATGAAAAACTTGTATCGTCCTTATTAGATCATATAAACGTCCGAGCTCCAGATGTTTCTATACACTCCGCTGTAATTTTACAAAAGCTTTCAGATCATTATTTTGTAGCATGTCAATGTGTATTTCTCACCAGAAAAGGTTATGATATCGAGAGTGCGTTTCGTTTAGAGCTGGTTCACTTCAATGCTTTTGATCGACTAATTAAAGAATATGGTCGGAATTTATTCCTATAAACGGTTAACAGCACGGGCTTGTACTCCATGTTTGTAGACATCATTAGAAATTTCCGGGAATATTGATGACTGTTGTATATGTTAGGAAACGTAAACTTTTATAGCCTTGGCTTACTTCAGATATTCTTAATAGTATAACGGAGAAAGAACAATTTTGGAAGAAGTTTCGGCACTCTTCCAACGACGTCAATATCAAAATATAAAACACAATACAAAGAAATAAGTTCAATGCCCTTATTCCACCAGCAAAAAAAACTATTATGCTAAAAAGGTTGCAAACGCACGCGCTGACTCCAGAAAAACTTGGTCAGTTGTCAATGAGCTTCGTGGACATGAAAAAAGTGCTTGACTGAGACGTTGAGAAACATTTTGGGGCGGACTTGACCTCTACTGTCAACACCGTTAAAGTTTTTTTTTCGCAAATTCAGTCGCACTCTCGATAGACAGTGATGAAGATTCGGCACACTTCGCTTCAACTATCTCTGATTCCGCTTTTCTTCCACCTCTTTCAGAGTCGGAGCTGAGGACCTACCTATTTGCCTTCAAGCGCTTTAGGTCGGCCGGTGTCGATGGAATAACAGTGCGTGACTTATGCCGAAATCACGACTCTTTGAAGAATGTTCTCCTTCTCATGATAAATAACATTCTCGAAACTGGAGAAGTTCCAAACTACTTATAGCAGGCTATGGTTATTCCACTCTTGAAGGGTGGAGTAAGAAACCAAATTTCATCCTACAGGCCTATCTCAGTACTGTCCTGCATTTCAGAGATCTTAAAAAAGCATCTGTATGTTGCTATGTCTGGGTTTCTTGTGAAATACAGTATACTTTCGATACACCAATAAGGTTTCGTCTCTGGCCGTGGTACCATTAAACTTCTTGAAGAATTTTCGGACATTCTACACTCTTCCTTTGACAATATTATGTTTGTTTGCGCACTCTTTATCGATGTTGCTAAGGTGTTCGATTCCGCAAACCATAACATCCTCTTAGACAAGCTGTGCAGAGTGGGCTTTCGTGGCCCATTTCATGCATTGTTAAAACGTTTTTTTTTTTTTTTTTTTTTTTTTTTTTTATAAATCGTATTCAAGTTGTTTCAGTAAATACCGTACGCAGCTCCCTCGCTTTCTTAACTTCCGGAGTTCGAAAAGACTCTATTTTGTCTCCCTTATTTTTTTTAACATCTACGTGAATGATATTTCTACTTCATTCACAACTTTCAAAATATCTCAATAAGCCGATGGCGCTCTTATATTTTTTCGACATCTAGTGTACGAGCGCGCAGTGAAAATGCTTCATATCAATGTCATTAAAAAAGTGCACTGTTTTTTCGCCAACAGGCTTCGGGTAAATGCTTGAAAAACAAAGCTTGTCTGCTTTCAGCTCTCTAAAAAATGTAAGCTTGACTTCTCAACCTTTTTTTCACACCTCCAATTGCTCATACTTTCATTGTACATCTGTTGATTACGTTAGCTCCGTAAAGTGTTTAGGCCTTCACTTTGACTGTGATTTCTCATGGAATTCTCATATCTCATATCGGTGTTTTCATCTCAAATCGGGCAGGCTAAAAGGGTCTAATTTTTAATTTTCACGAAAAAAATATATGTCTTGGGGGCATTTCTCAAATGAAGGAGGGCGCAAACCGCATGTTCCCCAGATTTGTTGTTCTCGAGTTACGAGCCGTAGAAGCCGCAGTGGCAGAAACTAGTGTTTTTGCCTGCCGTCGACGGTCGCGTGTTTGACACCCTCTGCTGGCGCTATTGTTTTCTCTACACCCTTTTACCTTTTCTCCCTCATTTAATAGGTATTATAAAGAAACCTTGATGTATTCAAATATTTTTAGGAAATTAATTGTTTTCTAAAATACATGTAAAACTCGTCACTCCGGTTGCTTTTTGGTCAACTTTGACAGGTCATTACTTTGTTTGTACTTAAGGTAAATTTTCTTTCTTTGGCTCTACAGAAAGCCCAAAGCAAGCCCACCAGGGACTTCAAGCATGCTTCTGCGTTTCTCACGTTGTACCGCTCATTGTGAATGCCATAGTTAGAATATGCCTCGGTTGCGGGGAACGGAACCTCTAAAACCAACTCACTGGAAATCGAACGAATTCAAAAAACATTTATATCCGTCTTTAAACATCCCTACCTTGTAAACGATGTTCATTGTTCAACTTATGACGCAACGTTAGAGCGTGTTGACTTGCTGAGCCTGCACCGGCGTCGGCAGAAGGCGGACCTATTGTTTCTGTTGAAAATGTTGCATGGGTCGATTAATTCACCAAGACCCTCGTCTGAAGCGTGCCTTAGGGTTCCACGTGTGCCTACTCGGAATCAATCCTCTTTTATATTAAAAAAAATTAGCCTTTTAAGCCCAATTATTAGACTGACTGAGGTGATAACCAGCACTCTGAGAAACTCTGAGAAACTCTGAGAATCAGGCTCGAAAGCATCACAAGTTGTCACAGGCACTTATATAGCCAATCTGTCTGCGAACGTCGATTTCGTCACTATTCTTGCTCTGGACTAGCATCGTAATCACAAAGTCAGTAAACGCTTGTGTTTGATTGAGAGACACTGCATTCGGTGCAGAACGTAGTTTTCTTCCTGCTCTGTACAGTAACAATAAATTTGAGAGATGTATTTTCACCCCCAAAATTGTATTTAATTACAATTGTATTTGAAATACCCAAGTTTTCGTATTTAAATACACACGTCAAATACATTATCCAATTTGTAATTAAATACAAATGCAAAATACACAAAGTATTTAAAATACGTATTTCAAATACTTGTATTTGAAATACTGCCCATCCCTGAGCATGATGATGTATACGATGTATTACAGACGTCAAGTTCGCCCAAGTAAAGTTGAGCGCTCACGCACCTGGCCGTTGTGAATGACTAGCACGTGTTTCCCAGATTTCTGGTGGGCCGTATTGAACTCCAACTTATCGTAGCCTATGGCCGGCGAGCGGTAAACACTAAAGATACGCTGGTATTGCGACATGTCCAAGGGAGTTGTTCCACGGACATCAGGCTGGAGAAGTTGTCTGCTTGGAAATATAATAAATTTGGAAGAATAAGATATCGCACATATAGAACGTTTTCGATATCCTATCAAGCAACATGGGTAACACATGCGTCCTAGACAGGAATCGTGACAGCAGATCCCCGTTCTCGCGGAACACTGACGCGGTCACTGCGTCCGATGTCTGTCCAAAGTACGTAACCAAACAATGACTGGCTGGGTTAAGTGGTGCACCAGCTGCTAGATGCCGCGACGTTTGATAAGATATCTATTCCATTACGCTGGATTAGGGTCTATAATGTTTCGCAGTAATAGACTAACTCACCTTTCAATTAAATGTTTGAAATCCAGCGTTCCTGCTGCGAGTGCGGCTGCCTGTCTGCAAAAATATCCCCAGTACTGTCAGTCCCAATGTTAAACAGGGCGCAGAGCACTGCACGTATTATAACAGGTGCAACATACCTAAGTTGATCTCTTTTCTTTGTAAATGTGTGCCTTGGAAGACACACAGTTGCTGATGTGCTTGACATCGGGAGCCTAGATTGCAGAAAGCTTTTATAAGCTTTTTCTGAAAACTTTAAAAGTCTCGTCAGTCAATCATTAACGTGCTTTGTTCTTTGTGTGAAAATTGCACATTAATTAGAAAAAATCCCCAAAGAAAGCGGCAGCGCTTACCCAGTTTGGGTTATGAGAAGCTTGCTCTGTATATAACTTGTACAAAATTTCTCCGTCACCACCAGGCTTTCCAAAGTCATGAACAACCTGCGAACAGTGTAGAAAGTTTAGATTGCGTTCTGTACAATATTGATTTGTTTCACAATTATAGGCAGGTTAGGCGTAGCTCCCTCCCCTACGGTCCACTATTGGCGAAGAGGTGTTTCGGTCGCGCCCTCTGACAGTTCCTATGGCTGATGTAACGATCAAGGCAATTTGCAGCGAGCAATCAAGTTGGACGGTGCATAAAAACTGCGGTGAAAGCCTAGTCTGTAGGTATTAAATCATCACCGTAGAGTTGAGAGTCTGACTTCGCCTTTATTTCTGCCTATTAGAGCAGAAATAATCCTACTCAAGACGTCATAGGGGGTGATTGGCAAAACATGGGAGGCGGATCACAGCGACGCCTTTGATCACGCACGTCACCATAAGACAAATTAGGAGATAGCACTACAAATGTTTGGAGCTTATTTTTTGATCGCTACGTATTCATAGGAGCAGTGTCACATCTGAGAACGCCAATAGCTTGTTAAAAAAGGCACCAAAAAAATATCTGAAACAATATAAATGATTAGCCAAGAGCATCTGGTGGATGTCGCTGAAGCCACTTTTGTAAAGCACGTCTGGGAACCTTGACAGGGAGTGACGATAACTGTCGCGCCTAGAGCTATACATGATTTGAACCTCAAGTCATCCCAACAGCTCTACGGCGAGCACAGGTGAAGAGGAGAGAAGGGAGCTCCACACTCAACGGAACTTTCTTTTTTGCATCCCAGATGTCGTTATTCTCCCATACAAGATTATAGACAGTTAACCCGTCACTCAAAATTCACACAAAAGCAGCTTTACGGTTAGTTGCGGTGACCAGATCGTTGGAGTCAGGGTGGCCAGATGCGGTCAAGCGAACAAGAAGATAGTCGTCCCCAACCAAGCCCAATTAAAGCGGCGTGACCTTCGTGAAGAAGTCCAAAACAAGCGGAAGTTCAATAAATGTACACATTCTTAAAAAATTATTTATTAAAAAAAAAGAAAAATAGAACTCGCTCAGATACGAAGGCGAATACTCACTGTGCCATGCCACTATCCAGAGAGCGGATATTGGCATGACACGCTGAGTAACATGCCAGCTTGAGCTCCAGTTTTGGTATCGTTCATGGAGGAGACGAATGGTGAATCCCATGGTAGTCAAACGTGCACTGGAAAGTGGCCGAGAGTTCCTCACGTGTTTTTCTGTTGCCATGTCAGCCATGTGCAGAACGAGGTCGGCATGAGGAGCGCGGATCTCACAGTTGCACGCTGTTTTTTTATCGTCTCCGGTGACTGGTCCTAGTCAGTCCTTAAGCTGTGTTTTCTTTTCCCACTCTTTAAAATATCTTTTGCTATACTTCGACCACTTTGAAGCCATTTTACGTAAAATACAACGGCAACTAGACACGACGACCGCAACTGCCGACTGGCGAGATGGGCAAGATGCCAAAACATTGGTGAATGGATATTAAAAGTTTTGTACTTTGAGACGCACGGTAGCTTGCGCCACCTAACCGCTGCGCCAAACGGTCATGCTGTTTTGCGCGTTTTTGGCGACAAACGCGCTGTCAGTGAGCACGACGAGCACTAAAATAACAATATTTGCAGGAAAAACGCGAATAAGTCCAAAAAACGCGACAAGCGACTGGAAAACTCTGCCAGCAACTCAGAGAAAAAAGAAGCCCAAATCCGCTTATAATAAGCGGAACTGGCCACCCTGGTTGGAGTGTGGGACACGTATGAGTTCGTAATTATTTCACGTGAACAAAAAACAATTACACGCAAAATTTACGCCGTTAAACGAAATTTAGGTGGAGGTCATGGCATACATTAAACCCCGCCCCCAAATGAGTTGCCCCGTCCATTACGACTGGATTGACTGGGCTCCTCGGCCGAAGACGCTAAGACTGGTGTATCGCTTTCACGACATCCGGCGTGTCTAGTCTGGCGTCTGACAACACCTGCTGGCTGTGCGAGCAGAAGCGCGACAGCCTCCGGCGTCGTTTGCTATTTCCCCACCGTCTCTTGTCGTCTGCAATGCGCGAAGGACGCGGAAATAAACGCTACCTTTCGGTGTCCGTTTCCGCCTTCGTCCGTCTGTTATTCCACTCCCCGCCTAAAAACTTTTACAACAGTTGCCAAGCTCGATCATTAATGGGGTGTTCCAGCATTCCATCATGCGCGAGAGACGGTCCAATACAAGCGACTGTCAGCGCATGGCATCCGCGATCGATGTAAGAGAGCGTGATGAGGCACAATTAAAACGTGGCCTTAAATTCGTCGTTTTTGTAGGCTAAGTGCACTACAGACCTGATAGCTACCGGCGTTTTGAAGCGAAATGACGGAAGCATACCTGGACTAACTTCATGCGTGCCGAACGCCCTACCGCATCCAGCCGAATGGCTCGCAAATTCTTAGCTGTGTAGGCACCTTCTCGTTATGGCAACCATGTTCCCAATCACGAAGGTTGCAGAATTCACGGAGCCGTGCAGCCGTTTGTACGGGAACCCCCATATTTATTCAGCAGCAACACGCCCAAAAAAACAAATTATGCCAGATCGATTAGAATAGTGAATGTGGGACGCCAGGCTTAGGCCCGTCCCGCTACGAAAAGAAGCGTCCGCACATCGCTTCCGAAAATGCGTACTTGCTATCGATGTTCGCTGCAAACCATGTCGGGTGAGGAGATCTTCCTCCTAAGCACCTTTGTGAACTCAAAAGAATCCGCGCTCGCAAAAACTGACGAGCTCAACGCGCTGAGCTCGTTCGGCGCTGGGCAGACACCGGCAGTCATGCTTGTTAACGCTTCAAACCAAAATGAGAAGAGCAATTTAAGAATGCATTTGAAAATATTAATTACGCTTTCTTGATTAGTTGCTTCTAAAACATACGAAATAGTCAATTAAAATACTAATATGGCAAGGAGATAAAAATTTACAACTAACCTTTAACACGCCGATCATCTCGCCGGCCAATAAAAAGCATAAGCACCTTGTAAGCACGGGGCGGGTATTAGGGGCTGCGACCTGCCCATTCTGCAAACAAATTGTGTCTAGCGGCGTAAACTTTGCTCGTAAAAAAATATATTTTTGTGGTAATTTCTTTAGTATACCCCTACCTTTAAGAAAATCTTTATATTTTAATTGCAGTGTCCCTTTAAGGTCTCCTCAATAAATGCTCTTTCATACAAAACAGGCATGACCATCAAAAGGACATCCTTCACGGAACTCAAAAAAAATTCCGTAAAAAGCAGCGAATTTTTTTTAAATTGTGGTTTGCGCTAAAACTATAAATATTATTTGAAACACTTCAGTACCTTTCGAAATCCCTCCCCTTCTTGTGCCGTTAAAAACGGCTCCACGGAGTCCATGTATCTGCGAAGGATGTCTTGCAGAGGCAGAACGGGCAAGGCGGGCAGTTCTTTCTGCCTGGACATCATGATACCTTTAAGTGCGTACGCTCGGCCAGCCGCAATCCTTGATGAAGACATTCTGCAAAAATATAATGCGCGACCATGGAGTTTACGAAACATTTTTTCGGACTAGGCCTCGTTCCGTCCAGAACCGACTCCTCTCGGTTAACTATCAGCCTTCCTTCACAGGGCTCGGATGTTACACGCTCGCTTCTCTCGACACTAGCCGGCGAAATTGTCCTCGGCATACAATTTCATCTGCACGTCATTATCTGTTCCGTCAGCCTGATATACGCAGAAATGTCTGTGCACTCGAATTCTGACGTCGCCACAGCACGACCGGCAGGTTCGTCACGAGGGCAGCCCTCGTGACGAATCTCGAACACTGACTGTCAGTGTTCGTCTGGGATTCGCGTTCAATCTACGCGACGTCGTAGGCCTGGTTTGATGTAATTGAGCCTATTGCTTTGTTCGCTTATTTTATTCACTCTCCTAAAAAATAGTAAGTGTACAGGTTGTAACTAGTCCACGAGTGACACGCTGTTTGTTAGATAAATGGCACAGCGGAAGGTTTCCACGATTCCACATCTCCAGTAACATCCGGAACCCTGCATGTCAAACAAGATGCGCCGCTTCATGTACATGGTTGCAGCAGCTAGAATTATTAAAAAAAATACCGAATTTTTTAATTACCTAGATCTCGCCAGATTTGCCACACAAAAACTATAACCAAAAATTTCTAACGCGAATATATCAGTCCATGGTAACGAATGCACAGCATATATCTTCAAATCGCGAAATTCTGTGCTCTTGAAATGTTCTCACACCAATAACTTCGCAAACATAAAAACGTTCGCCGAAATAAAGTTATTTACTTCATTTCATATACCGCTGGGGATTGACATAACGTATTTATTGCTTTAACAACGAGGTAAAGCGGCTCCGAGAGAAAAACTGAAATCCCAGTCCGCAGACCGGTGCCCCCCCCCCCCCCCCCCCCCCCGCCCGAGCCTTTACGCCGTCGAATGACTACAGGCTTTCTTACTCATTTTTTGATTTAAACGACGGTCAGTTTAATCCAATTGCGATCCAATTTAATTCAAGAACCATCCAATCTATTCTTAGAGCTACCCAATGTAGTGGCGGTGTCAGTCAATTTAATCCACGATATATACGTGTACGTACATATTCGCCTTGAGTGGTAGCGTTTCGCTTACACTTTTCATAACTTAGAGTAATTGTTTATAGGATTAGATTTTGTTGGGAACAACTTGTATTTTAATCACTATTTCGATTAGTTGGTCTCACAGGTCGCATGATTGACGTAGCATAATCGACACGTTGACTGCTCTTTTGGTAACATCGAGTTATTAGTGGCGCACACGACTTTAATTTAGCTGGATTGACATTTGGCTTACTTTTTCTTATTATTTCGACTTATTACTGATACAATTCAAACGGTGTAGGAGCAATTCAAGTTTGTAATTACTCATTTGATTAGTTCGCGTTATTATTGACACATCTGACTTCATTGAGAAGTTAAACCTTCGAACTATTATAACGCTATTTTTATGACAAAAGTTCAACAAACATTTGTATTACTCTTAACTACTTTGAGAAATTATTAACAAAAAAATAACTCGATAGAAGCTTATTTGACCTTCTGAACACTTTTGGTATCGACACAAACATCTTTGAAGCAGCAAGATTTTTGATTAGTCGATAACGTTAAAATAGTATTGCCAAATGCGATTACATAAAACTCAGTTAAGATTTCAATTACTGGTTTGATTACTCCGTGTTACTATTCACTCAAGTGACGTTAAAGTGACTCAATTAACTCAATTTTTGTCCAGCTTGCTCGCGCTTTTTCATTAATGGCACTATCATCAAGTAACTTAGTGGTTGCTCTATATATTTCCCCGATATATGTTTCACATACTTGAGTTTCTATCAGCAAAATTGACACCTTGATTACTTCGAGCGCCTAGTGATATATTTGACTTTTTTCTGGTCTAATTGACATATTGCTCTCTTATTATTAAATCGAGTTATACAACCAAGTGATTTTTTATAAGGTAAGTTACCACTGTGATCGCTTTTTTTGCATTCTTTGACTTACAATGGGCCCAATCGAGTTTGATTTGACCAAACTGGGCATTATGATTACTCTTGACTTTACTTCAGGCAAATAATAGAATAACTGATTTATTATGAACACGAGTCCCTTTTTACAACTGGCTCTGTTCAAATAAGATCATGCACGCCAGTTCGGACTATTTTTTTTGTTAATTCCATTATATGTTACTCCTAAAAATGTCCAGTGAACGGGACCAAAAGTATTTCGCATAAACGTAATATTTTAGAAAAAAAAATTTGCAGTGCGAATGACACGTTTGATTTCTAAAGTGTTCGCTGATGTCATGCTCGTTACACCTACAACGTAAACTACAAATGTCAGAAATCTCAAATATATTGCCTTTATTGTAGATCCTGGGATTTATTGATTTGAATGCGTACAGCATTGTGGAATCTATATATTTTGCGTCCATAATGCGCAGACATGGTTCCTTTGACGTTTGTCACCACAATTCTGCACCGTTATCTAAACCAACTGAAGAGTCACAACATTAAAACTTCTATATTATATTCTTACTAAAACATTACTTCAAATGTTATATAAATAATTCCTTTTTCCAAAAAAATAAGGTTTTTATTGGGCTCCAAACTTGTCCTAAAGTACAAGGTTAAGAAACTTCAAGGGGCAATTAAAAAAAAAACTATTGGCCTCGAGATCGACCTAGAGGTGGCGCTACTGTCGCGCTATCATCATCATCATCAAAGCGGTGATAGAAGCACGGCCGCCCCATAGGCTCTCTACGTGCGCGCGAGACGGCGTCGGTGGAAAAACAATTTTTGCGGCAAATGTTTCGTTACAGTCCGGTGCTTCAGTGAAGATCGAATTGTGTTACCAGTGTACGGCCTAAATTTAAATAGTCGGTCGTGTAGATGCGTCGTCTGCTCTAGGCAGACGTTTGGAAGCATGGATCACCACGACGGATGCCTGTCTCCGGGTGATCTGCACTATTTATGTTAAATATATATGTTTTTTTTTTAAATATATGTATCAGATTATCAGCGTGCTAATTCAACAAAAAATTGAATTCCAACCCGGAAAAAATAATACTGGTACTGTGGGCTGTGTAATCGCAGGTTCGATGCATTTTTTTTAACCTCGAGCTTTTGCAGTAATATAAATATTTAGCATGAAGATAATTTAGTTATGTATTGAAAATTTCCGTGCTATTGCGTTCCTCTGCAGTCAATGTTTCCCTTTAATGTGAAATGGTGGTGGTAAGGTTTTCGGAGTGGGAACAATTCCACTGCATTGCGATGAACAGAGAGGTCCTCTAGGCTCTTCTAGTTAAGATCCGCAAACTCCACGTCGGCAGCACAACTGAAACAAGTGAAACAGACTGTTCTAATATATCTGCCACAAGTGTAATGAGCAAGTGCAACCGAGCAACGCAGCAACGTTGGTGTTATTAAATGCTCTTCTCGGTAGTGTGAGTTCACCCGCTTCAATCTTCCTCCTGTGGGCCGCGGATGTCAATAGGATAATATTACAACTTTCTGGCTAAATAATCTTCTATTCAAACACAGTAGACTCTGCAACTTTAGCAAACAATCCGCACCACGACACAGACAGCATCGGCCGCAGCGACACTCTTTTACTGATGGGAGCTAGCGACCTTCACGAGGCTTTCCGATCACCCTCCGCCCTCACCTAACGCGTATCGGAACTGGGCTGTTCATCAATTTATCTATAGATTATTCAAGTCATACTGCAATTGCGAAATCTTTTTGCCATTAAATTGGAATCTTGTGCTGGAGAAAGGTAGCAAAAAGTAAAAGATGCCTGTTCTTATATTTCTGGCGTCTTTATGTCTTTTATGACACAGGTTTGCACGGTAAACCACCTCAACGTCCTTGTGACTGTCACCGAGGTTAATTGTACTGTTCAAAGATTAACTTAAAAAATTACTTCACTTTAAAAGCCTTCCTGTGTTCACATTTCTGTAGGCGTCACAACGAGCTTAATATTTGAATGCAATGTGGCATTCATGACATAGTAAAAAATGTGTAGTTTTAACTTCTTTCATGCAATATGACCGGCGAAGAATCAACTAACGGATTCATCGATTGGTTAGTCTATTAAAGGGGTGGCGATCAGTCGGGCTAATTTTTTTAATTAAACCACAGCTGCAATTAGCATTCAATGTTTTATGAAAGCCATTGTTTGTGCAAGATAACAGAAATACGCGGAACGAGCGGTTGTATACGAACCAACACTAGGATTATGGAAGCTTCCGACTCGATAATAATAGCTTTACTGTATTTCCAAGCATGTGAAACGATACAACACAACCTTTGATAGAACAAAATGACAACTAAAACATCAAACATTTATTAAGCAGGGTCAAGCTGAGCCGCAAACGGGCTTGCGTCGTCGATGTCCACACTTCTGAACGTGCGCCGGAAGCAGACGACGCACGGCGGTATCCCCGCTTTCGCATGTTTCCGATTTCGGCCGCACGGTGGCGACACGGTTCGATCTCGAGGCGAATATTCGCTTTTCCTGAACTTTATAGTCACAGTTGTCCACCATACTATTGCGTTTGTCCATAAAAGCATGGTGCATCGTTTTGTTTTCTTCAAAGTTGAGCGCTGCAAAGTGCACCTTCCACGCCAGCCTTTTTGCCCGATGACACACACAAGATTATTTTTTGATTCAGCGTATTTTATGACTATCGTTCGTTTCAACTCAAGAAAGTAGGGCAAGCGAAAGGACTGCCGGAGAGGAGAAGGACGACATAACGCTAAAGAGAGGAGGAGGTTTCCCCCTCTTTCCCCCAGCGTTCCGTCTAGTTCGAACCCTAGGTTTTGTATACTGTGCACTTCTAAGACTGTAATTTTCCGAAGTTTGACCGAAGATATAGAGAAAGGGTGCTTGGTTCTGTCTAGTTTCATTAAAAATAAGAATAGATAATTTAAGAGCAGCATTTGATATATATTTGATATCTTATACTTTTGAAGTACCGGGAATGAGTGTTCGCACCTTTTAAAGTTCTCAATCAATCGAACAGCCTTCTTTTGCAAAATACGTAGTGTGTGCCTATTTGTTTGCGTAGTGGTTCCCCACACTAACCAACAGTACTTTAAGCGTGAGTAGACACGCGAAAAATATAATTTCAGTTTCAACCTTTCTTGTAGTAATTGTCGGAATTTGTTTAATATTCCCATTGCTCTTGCAATATCAACCCTCATTTTTTTTCTATATGTACAGTCCAAGTGAGTAGTTCTTCAAAGCACACACCAAGAAATTTGTGATATTTAACGTCCCCAGTGTTTCCCCGTCAAGATAGATGTTCAATGTACGTGAAATATATGTTTTTTATCTGAACAATGAGGATATTGTTTTACTAGTGTTAAGATTAAGCTGGTTGCACTTTAGCCACATTAATAATTTACTGAGTCAACTATTTGCGAATTCCTCGAGCTACTTCAGATTTTCACTTGAAGAAAATACATTGGTATCATCAGCATATAAAATGATATCACACATATTAGGTATATTCACAATATTGTTTATACAAATTAGGAATAATGGAGGCCCCAGTATGGAACCTCGCGGGACGCCATATGTGATTGGTGCGAGTTAAGATAGAAATTTGTTAAGTACAGTATATTGAGAACGCGAATATAAATAGCTGCGAATTAATTAAGTGCATTACCTCTAATTATTTATGCCGGTCGTTTCTCGAGTAAAATTTTATGTTTGAAACAAACACCTTTCTGAAATCCAGGAAAATCCCCATGGTATGTGCATGGTTTTCTATATTAGTAATTATTTTATCTTTGATATATATTAGGGCTGATTCAATTGATTTCCCTTTCTGAAAACCAAACTGTTTGTCAGTTATAACATTACTAACCGTAAAAAACCCGTAAACTCATGAATTAGTTTTTTAACTCATATGAAAGAAGTGGTAGTACAGATATGGGCCTGTAATTATTAAGGTTCTCAATTGTCTTCCTTGTGGATAGCACTGACTCTAGCAATTTTAATTTTTTTTCGGGAATATACCAGAAACCATTATTTTATTACAAAGATCAACAAGAGGAAGCAACATTAACTCCGTTACTGCTTTGATAGGGGTAGCCTTGATATCATATAACCTTGATAGGGGTAACCTTGCTACCACATGCACAGTTATTTTTTAGGGACATTAGTACATTGCCAACTTCTGTTTCATTTGTTTGTTCTAAAAAAATTGAGCTTAATACCGGAACAAATGAGTAATGGTTATCATATACGGTCACTAATTCACAGGCGTCAGATGACAAAAAATGTGTAGTAAATTAATCTGCCATAAAGCTTGCGGATAAACAGTACCATCTATTTTCAGCTCTTTGGGAATGAACACTGAATTTATTGACAGTAATATTCTCGTAGTCTTCCACAGCTTAGCAGCGTCTTTATAAATTTCAGAAAACGTAGGTTTATAAACGTTTATCTTCGCCTTTTTAATGTCGAGGGCAATGTTGGTTCTGCAAGTTTTATATTCAGTGAGTAAACTCTTATTTTTAGTTTTGATAAATGTTGGAGACATCTGATCACCTGCTTTCATTCTGTTGTAAAGTTCCAGCGTTACCGAAGGCTTTTTTGACTTCTTATGATTTTTAACCTCCGCTTTCGGGAAAGCTTTATTATAGTATTCTTGAAGCTTTGATATAAATATATTGTAAGATTCAGTCAGGTTAGGTTCCATAAAAATATCACCCCAGTGTTCTGTCGAAACGCGATTATAGAAGTCTTCCAAAGTGTTGGCATGTATGAGTCTAAAAAATAGTGTGTTTTTGTACAGGAGCTTGTGTTGTGAATTGTGTTGGGGAAAAAGCAAAAAAGAAAAAAAGAAATCTAAGTGGTCGCTGAGATGTGCTGTTAGAACTCCGGAAAATGTCATTTTTTGGTAATTTGTTAAACAAATATTGATTAGTGATTCCGTGTGTCCAGTTATGCGTGTGGGAACACTGATTATAATTTCATATCCGCTTGCTTGAGCGATTTCTAATAATGCTGCACTTGAAGGTTCATTAGTCAACAGATCAATGTTCATGTCTCCAACTAAAACTATTTTCTGAGATATCGGCATAACATATTCAAGTAATTATTCAAGAAAATTTAAAAAAAAACATTTAAAACATCTGAGGGCGGAAGGTAAGCCACAGCTATTATACAACCTCCGTAACCCGCAACCAAAGGTTCCAAATCATTATTTATACAAGTGAAATCTTGCAGTACATCGTAGTATAATTTGTTTTGAGAGTACAAGGCAACACTGCCTTCACGACAAGATTCGCGGCGTATAACTCCACATTTATAATCATGGAATTGCACAATGTCCGATTCTCCTGGGTACCACAGTTTCGGTAAACGCAAGAACATCAAACGGAGTACAAAGCGAATCTAGGAAAAAAACACACGTAATCAGATTTATTCCGCAGACTTCGTGCGTTTACGTGAAGCGGTTTCAGTGTTTTTGCAGTCACTGCTTTATGAGTAATATTAAAATATTTAAAATTATGAATTCTAACAAAATAAAAAAGCATGAAATTAAAAAAAAAATAATAATAATGATGAAAGATATCGAGTGCACTAGTTGCCCGCGTTAGCAAGAGGGCGTCTTGAAAAGACTGTCCTTTTCTTCCTCTTGAACCCAGACTGACGAATTCCGCGAACCGCTCTCCTGTGCTTCAATGACGATAACCAGTGCGAGAAAATCGGTCAGCTCCGAATGTGGCTACAAATAGGGAATGCACCGAACTGGAGAATTTTACCCGATCCTCTTCGCAGAATTGACAAACAGATCACACACAATACAAAAATTTATCTGCTTTCCTATCTTCTTATTGTGTTTACAAAGTTAGTCAGCAAAGAATACGCTACTAATACTGTTAGTTTCTGCCATGGCTGAAGACGTTCTGTCAAGAGGCTACTACACGGGAGTGGCAACCACTTCGTTTGTTTATAACCGCGGCCCGTGTGCTGCCTTGTCTCACGATCCCAAGACTTTGCAACCTCTCGAAAGCACGTCAGGAGAGAGAAAAAAGAAAACATGATGCGTTATTAGTTTTTGTATGAAGCAACGTGCAGAGTTAAGTGAACGCATGTAACAATCAGTTACTCGGGGAAAAAAAGTGCACCAGGAGGAAAGGCGATAATTCCGTGTGTTCTGTGCCACATCTGGTTTTTGTAAAGCACCACTCTAGGTTCAGGAGGGGGGCAACCGCCGGCTCGTGGGTTTGCTTTTTGTATGAGCCTCCGCCTTTCTGATTTAGCGCTGATTAGTTCGGTGCCTCTAGTATTGCGCGCGTCGCTTTTCGGACTCGCGGCATTTCGCTTTTGACGCCGGCGTTCGATCCTCCGTAGCACCGGTGCCGCCAGCGAGTCAAAGCTATGGCACGTCCCTCTGCAAACTGCGTGCACGTGGGCACAGGGCTAGAACGCATGCCCTTGAAACCACGTGACTGGTTTCAAGGGCATGCAAAATTGGTTCCATGGGTAGTCGTGCGGATCTTTAGACTTGGCGGCTATGCTTTGCTTTTCGATCTGTCACGACCAACAATGAAAGACGTGAGAACAGATTCGACATCGGTAGAACGCCATCCTTTAAATACACCGGCAACGTGACTATCGACTGTTTTGCCGGGATAAATACAGGCCTAGCTTTCTGCGCTGCTTCAAGAAGAGCTGGATGCCACGTACCTAAACTAAGATATATCAGAGCCAGAGTTGGACTAACTTTACAAAGGGTTTCCAATTCTCCCTCCAGACCGCTGTGTCCATGAGACTAAAGCAATCGGTTCGTGCATTCCCTATTTGCCACATTTGGAGTCGATGAATTTTCTCGCGCTCGCTGGAATTCTTGCAAGTCATGTGAGTGCTTAGAGGAATTCCTAAGGCAAGTATAAACAGAGGCAAAAAAAAAGAACTGACTTCTAAAGACACCCTCCTGCCAACGCGGTCAGCTATAGTGCACTCGATATTTTTACTCATTATTTTCGTTTACATCCTCAATTTCATTTTATTAATATTGTCGCACTCAGGGCCGAGCAAGCAACGTTCGGTTACGAAATTCTAGAAGATTCCCGTTCAATCTTTGTCGAGCCGTAACTTTGATCATTTTGTCTTTGTATCTGGTTTTAGAAAGCGCCTGTTCCCCCTCGCCCCGAGCCCGCAAGGCTTGAAGTTTCTTTTCTGAGCAATCTAGAGGCCGACACACTCGAGATATGGAGCGGCTCGCGACCCTGTCGAGTCAATCTCGCTATCCCTTGCTGTTACGCCGTCAGATCGCCGCCCACTTTTCTGCTGGCTCGCCGCTCGTTCTTTAGTTTTTGTTTGGCAATAATTCGCCGATTAAACCTTTCTTTTCAGTTCACTATTCGTTCCCTTGTCAGCTTCTCTCGTGACATTACTAGTGGAGGCGCGGGGAAAAGCATCAGCCCAGGGCTGCAAACACGGAAAGTCAGAAATTCCCATGCAGACGCCTGAAATTTCTGTATTTTTGGACAAGTTGACTTTGCTTGCCAAATAATTATATTATACTCAAGATTCATTGTTTTCTGCATCACCTCCGATTTTACGATGAGAGATATATTATGTAACATTCGCGCTCTGCGTACTTTTTGCAAAAATTAGTTCGTCGGGCTGAAAAAAGTGGTCAAAGCAAATCTGGTGAGGGGAAGTGCTACCGGAAGATTCCAACTAACGAATGAAACCCTATCTTCGCCTTAGATGTTATGCACGCCATCAGAACATGGTACTGCTTTGATAACGTTTTTAGAGCTTTTCATTCCAGTCCGTTTTAACGAAAAGGTGTAACCCAAGCTAGAGTTCTCAACCTCGAACACATGGAACACGACACACAGCAAGCAGTCTTTTGTGCACGGCACTTCACAATTTTTTTAGCCGTGGTAAGTCTATACCTTCAACGTAGTGTCTGTATCTTTAGACATCGCAGTATTTCGTGTTGTACTCAAGCTTTCTTTTTTGAGAAGGCACAGCGGCGCTCCCAGAAGCTTCGAGTAGACTGGTCCTTTCTTTTTTAGTTTTCACGATGGCGATTAACTCTTTTTGCCAAAAACGGTTTTGAAATGCTCCCCAGTGTTGCCAGATGGTCGAACAAAAAACCGCGAAGCGGATGAAGGAAATAACCCAAATATAGCCAAAGTCACTGAAATTCGATGTTATCTCGAAACAAAAATCGTAATTGACCTATAAATTTCCATATACATATGGTGCCCAAACTTTCTCTCAAACTAGCAGGATTTTGCTTATTCCCATTTAGACCCAAATATTACCTTAGTCTGAAAAACTAAGACTAAGACCTAAAACATACCCTTTTTATTGAATGAAAGACTGCGGATAACTGATGCTATGGTGTCCGCTACTGTGGGGTTTGTCCAAATTTAATCATTGACAGCTAGGCTTTATGGAAGACAGTGCTTCCTCATTTGGACATAGTCCATAGCGAACCGCCAAAACAACACAGTCTCTCTTTAAAGAGCGCATCCCATGGCACCATGTTCGACGAGATGCTTCTCGCAGATATATGTTTTACACTTTTGGAAATATAAGTCGCGTTGTGGGGTTTTCAAAGGCAAGTCTCATTACTGAAAGACGTAGTACTTTTTTTTATCTGAGGACTAACTTTTTTTTATACTCAAAGTTGATCTTTTTTATTTGTTTTTTTAGCTTCAGAGCACTGGAAGACTTAATAAATTATTAAACTGGATTTCATCGGATATAAGATGAAGAACGAGACTCACACGAATCACATTTTGTACGTTTTATTTTTATCATTGCTAGGGGTTTTGTAAAATATGAGTGAAAAATTCGACAGGAGGGTTTTCAAGTTGAAACACAGCCGGCTGGTTTACGTTCGATGCATCCGCCTGAGATCCTATTACATTGGATGTGCGCAGCAGCATCCAAGGTTTCGGAGGCTCACGAATACAGGGACAGCTGCATGCACACCGGATAAAGTGCGGGGGTTCTACGACCAAGCGTGTTTGAGCACCGCAGCTCGAAGCACGTGGCGCCAAGGCTCGCTGCTCGTTTCAATCTGGATGAGCGTGTTACAGGCGTCTATAGTCGTGTGTGGCTACATGATGCACGTTAAAGACGTCAGGTAGCGGTGGAACTGCACTAGCTCACTTTTACATCTACATCAACGGATGCCCCATCGACGCTAAATATTTCCCCACTGTTAAACAAACGCAGATCCCAATTATTTCACAGTGGAAGTGCTCCCAGAAAGAATGCGGTAAATTCCAAAGCAAGTGCAGTTATCATAAGGGCGACACGTTGCTACGAAATGAAGGCAAACTAACCAGACGGCACGAGGTCATCCACACTACTTCTTGAACAACCAAAAAGAACAACCGCCCTCGTTTGTGTCCTCTCGATCCACGTCGCGCGATCTGTGAAATATTTCATGGGAACTGTTTCAGTAAATAGGCAAGGCTAAGAAACGTTCCTCCTGACAACTCATTTAGGCTAATGAAAACTCTCGTGTCCCGACGTCCCAAATTTTGTGCTGCACACGAGATCACGTCAGACTTCCTAAACAAATGGCTGTGTAGTTGCAGTCGCTGACGTTGAGGCTCCCGTTGCTTGGTTTATATGGGGTAATCTTTGGACGAGAAGTCTTTGGAATGCTTGCGTTAATAGAGCTGTAAAGTTGGGAGTCGTCGTCTGGTCGCGTTTTCTTGCAACATGTTGAAAGCGAGAACACTTTAACGCTAAGTGATAGAAATAACCATTTAAACACGAGGAGCTAGAGTAAAAAATACTACGCCGTGCGGCAGCCAATGAGAACGTCGTTTTTTGAAACAATGACACGCACCATTCAATGGGAAGAGCTTATCCATCAAATCGCTGCTACAGACGACACGTTTTGCTCCATTGGGACGGGGAAGTTTAGGTGCCGTTTAGGGCGGCTGCAAAAGCCGAAAGCAACTGTTCGCAACAAAATATATATTAGACCCTCTGTGGATAGCATTATTAAGTTTATTTCTGAGTTGCTGCACAAGCATATTTTCGTCTCTTTTAGAGGGCAGAGCGCAATAATAGCACTTTAGGAGTCTACAAATAACATTGCCCACTTTATTTTAGCCCGCACAATATAGTTTATACCCATAAAATTGACACAAACTTCAGCCGTAAAAGTGCTGGCACAAACATTCAGAGGTTTCACTCTTTTATATCGGTTAGAATACATAGCGCTACCAACGTATAATGAAGTCTTAGCTCCATCAGTGTACAAGTGGGTATGACCTTCACATTTCGTATCTAGCTCAAAAATTTTCTGCTGAGTGACAAGGACTGAGACACCATGCTTACTAAGCTTAGTGAAGGTGTCACAGACAACTGCCAATATGTCCTAGGGGGCAACGGAGTCTACATTCTGCAGAAGGTTAACATCGTTCATGCGAAGATCAAGTAAGGAACATAAGTGTGAGATACGAAAGTTGAGGGGCTCCATAACGCTAGTTTCGAAAGGCGACAAAATCGAAAACTTTGTAAAGAATGGTAGGTCTGATGATTATGGTTTGCAAGTACCTTGTAGTTGCATGATAAGCTTGGATACTGGCGTCTTTGATCAGACGACATCTCGCTTGATTCAGCATATAGGCTAAAAAAAGGAGGCATCCGAAAAACACCCGTTGCGAGTCGCAAACCAAGGTGACGAATAGAATCGAACATGCTGAGGGCAGACGGCCGCGCAGAACCATAAACTGGATCCCCGTACCCTAACCGGCAACAAACAAGAGCTTTTGCAGACGGAGAAATCATTTCCCGTCAGATCCCCATGATTTATGGGCTAAGACGTCGTAATCCACTTTTTTTTTCTTTTGAGTGACTCTAGACGAGGTCAGAAAGTAAGCTTTTTGTCAAAGGTGATCCCTAAAAATGTATGCCTTTTTCTCGGGAGAAAACTTAAATTTATTTTCACCCGCCCACTCGCCAAGCTTATTTATAACAAGCTGGAGTTGGCGCTCGAAGTTGAAGAAATGACATAACGATGCCTAAATTTATATATCGTCGACATAAAACGAATATAAAATGAACGGTGGAAAACCACAAATGAGGAAAATTATTTTGATTACAAAAAGTGTGACGCTCAGGATACCTCCTTCGGGAACACCATTTTTCTGAATGAATGAATCCGAGAATACAGTGCCAAGTCGAACCTGAAACGTCATTTCGGTCAAAATATATTTGATGCACTGGGATCTATTTCTCAAATAAGCCGCAATCCAACTTGTAATATTTTCGTTTAGTCCAAACATCTTAAGTTTTGTTAGTAATTTTATCCGGAACGCCATCAAATGCTTTTGAAAAATCTATGCTTACGACATCAATTTGTTGCCTCGAATTCATGGCAGACGCAAGATCGTGAAAAGTTTCTACAAGTTGGGTCGTTGTTGACAAACCAGCCCTGAAGCCATGTTGTTTTGAATAAAGCAAAGCTTTGTTTTCCAGAAATTTAATTATATGGTTCGCAACTATACGCTCCATCACTTTGCAGCAGGTGCTAGTTAAAGGCACTGGTTGGTAATTATTTATTTGTAGACGATTGCCACTTTTAAATATTGGTACCACTTTAGCCCTTCACCAATAAGAAGATAGACTACTTCTTTCTAGAAGCTTATTAAAAATTCTAAGTAGAATGATAACCATTGAGCGTATCTTCTGAAAAGTTCTACGGGGATAGTATCTGGTCCCTCATCCTTTTTCGGATCAACATGCAATAATCAATTGAAAATTCTATCCTGCGTTATTATTAGCCCAGTCATCTGAGGTGGCATCGCGCTAGTAGAAACTGGGACCTTGCTTTGTTCTTCTTCCTTCGTAAAATCTGATTGAAAACAAAACAAAACAAAAAAAACATTAAGTTTGTTTGCAATATCTCTAGATTCCGTGACTACCGTATTATCTACAATGATCTGTTCAATTTGCTCCTTTTTATTGCTTACGTACCTCCAGAATTTTCCCGGTGAACTCCTCAGAAAGTTGTGCAAAGTAACCCCCCCCCCAAAAAAAAAAAAAAAAAAAAGAGATTTTCTTTTTTTAGTAATCGTTTCAATGCCCTCGTATTTTCTTGGATGACTTCCCGCTTTTCATTTCTTGCTTTCTGCAGTCGCCTTATCTTACGCTTGTGGTGAATAATTTCACGAGTAATTCATGGATTATGCCTTGCTATTTGCTTTACACGTGTTGGAACATAAGTTTTAATACAGTATGATACCAAATTCTTCAAGTAAATCCACATGTCGTCCACCGTATGGGTATAAGAAAGATTCCTAAAATCATCCCATGCCATCTCCAAGCGGTCAAGAGTAGCAACGTCATTTGCCATGTGAAAATCTTTATTAAACATTTTCTTACAACGCATTGTTCTTTCCTGCGATTTAAGATAATACTAAGTGTAACCATTTGATGATCTGATATGCCTTTATTTAGAACGGTGGAATAATCGTTTATATTATCTGACAAAATACCTAATCAATTCACGTCTTGCTGTGTTCCGTAATTTCGTGTAGTCCTGAACTACTGTTTGACACAATAATTAAACGCAATATCAAGCAATTTTTTGCAGCTTGCAACTTCCAAAGACCCAACCGAGAGCTGCTCCCAATCAATACCGGGAAGGTTAAAATCCCCTGCTATGATTAGTCCAGTATTGCTGTTTACATGTTTCCTTAACAAAATATCAAGATCCCCCAAAACCTCGGACGGAGCTTTCAGCACTCTATAGGCGGCCACATTCACAAAAGATATAATACAAAAAGAAATTTTACAGAACACTGTCTTTTTCAAATCACAGTTCAACAGCAAACAGGAAATATTGTTTTTCACGATAATAGTAACGCCCATGCATGAGATCTCCTATCGTTTCTAAACATGTTGTAGTTCGGTGGGATAATAAGGTCACTTTTCTTCTCAGACGACAACCAGGTTTCAGTTACGATAAGAATATGAGGGTTGTGTACCTTTATCATATGTTCCAAAGATGTCACTTTGTTTACAATGCTTCCAGCATTAAAAGTGATAATTCGTAACTCAGGCGGTTTTGCAACGGATTGGAAAAGTCATTGTAGGTCTCCTCTTATTTTATTTTGGACTGGACACCTTGCATTCTCTTCGACGTCCGATTAGAACACTGTGTCGTTGATTCGTAGCTTGTTGTGGGCAAGAAGCACTTTATCTCCATTTTTTTCTGTTTGCTTCTGCGCTTTCTTTTTTTTTTTCTTATTTTAACGTTTCTTTTTTATAGTCACAACTTCCACTCAGCCTAACTTCCCTCAATTTTTTGGCAGCATTTCAGTATTCCTTGTTTCTCATTCTAATCCACAAATTTCATAATTACAGGTGTACATGTGCCCGGTTTTTTTTTGACCAATCCTGTGGATTTGTTCAATTGTTGTAGCTGTTACTTCCAACTTGTTAGCAAATTCATTCCCAGCTGTTTCCTTTAGTGTTTCGCCGTCATCTTCCCGCGGTCCTAATACTAATAAGTTATTTCCTCTACTGTAGTTTTCAAGTTCAATCATTCTTCCCTTCTGCTGCTCTACCGTTTGTTCGAGTGCCCTTACAGTTTTTTTTTCACTGGTTCTACGCTTCTTTTGATTTCCTGAATATATCAAAATGCTTTTTCTAATTCATCTATTTTCTTTTTCATATCCTGCATGTTACTCTCTAATCGTGTCTGGTTTTCCTTAATGTCTTTGAGATCTCGACCAAACTCTCCTTGCCCGTCAAGTACTTTTTGCGACAACTCTTCGATAGTCGGCCCCGGATTTGTTTTCACGTCTTCCGCAAGTAGCAGATTTAAAACAAGCCAACACTCGGCCAGCATAGAAATGCACAATATGGGGCACGGCAGCAGAACAATACAATAACAGCAAGGGCAGATCGATTTATCTTCATTGTCGTAACTAACTTGTAGTGAAAACAAGCGGTAATTTCAGCATCTTGCCGGCGCGATCGCCATCGTGCCCTCTGTGCAGTCCGAAGTCGCCGGTAGGCTTTCTAGCCCATGGCGTTGACGTCTACGTCCCTCGCTGCTGTCCGTACTTGCCGGTCATGCTGCCTGAGTCACCCCAGTCACGCTGATACAGCGACCCGAGCTCCGATGTATCATGTCTACATGCGGTGGCTGGCGACGACAAGATGTTTATATTTAATCGCACTTCTCGGTGGTTCGTTCATTGGATAGTTATTTTACTGTTTATCTCCCCGGCAGCACTAACTAGCGGCTCATGTACATATATATGAACGTGTCAATAAAAAGAAAGAGCAATTTCACACACTGTAGTGGTTAGGAGCGTTTGGAATATTACCAGTGATTTAGAAAGATCGCCAGGTAAATTAAGGGAGAAAATCTGGAACTTAAAAACTTTCGAAACATTTGCCAAAATCGTTCAACTGACACATCTAGTTTTCTACCACCTGTCGGGAATTGCACGTTTACTACTCGCCGTTTTAGTACTTCACAGAATATTGCACTAAGACTCGTGAGTGGCAAAATCATAATAGTTTTATTCAACGTAATTAATTGAGCGAACATGTTTTCTTTAAGTAAGATTTAAAAAAAAAACGTCGAACTCTGCTCCTCACTTGAAGAAATCTGGAAAAGGTTTGCACGTTTTTTAAGTATGACCTAAATAAGGCACAGTAATTACCTTGATTTCAAAGGAAAGCTTCAGCTTACGTTTTTATTGAATTCAAATTAACTATTTTATGTCTGAATTATAATTTGTTATATGCACATTTGAAACGAAGTAATGACTAAACATGTCTGAGAATTCAGGACCAATTTTCTTTACAAAAAAAAGTTTGTTTCCTTCGTGTTTTATTGGTAGCAATGCTTTTCAAGATAAAATAAACTATTTTCGGGCACAAACTAGCAGCCTCGGTGGACGTCGGGTATTGCATAAAACATACTAATTAGCTATAGGTAGCACAAATTTACTTATTATTTTGAATTACTGGTTTTATTACCCATGATGCACTTGCAAGTTTCAAGACACCCACAGGAAAAGCAAGGTTAATTTACAGAACTGAAAAGATCCAACCGGCTTGGAGATATTCATAGAAACATTTTGGCCTATCTCCACAGGGATATCAAAATTCTACGCAAACAGGGCCCACGTTTGGAATTCATGTCAAGAAAGGCCAAAATGTATCGATGAAAATCTCCAAGCCGGTTGCACCTTTTTTAATTCTGTAAATTGGCTTCTCTCTTTCCGGTGGGTGTCTTCAAAATTGGTAATGCAACATGGGTAAAAAGAACAGTATTTAAAAAGGTAATTAGATGGGTAATTATATTTTTTCTGCAATCCCAGTCGTCCGCCGAAGCTGGGAGTTTGTTCCCGCAAAAAGTTTTTTTCGTTATCTCAAACAGTAAATCTTTAGAAATTTTTGTCAGTCTTCGCTGAAACTTCCGGTATAAGATCACGATCTTGGCATGTCAAGCAGCCTTTTACATTTGCATGTGTGAACTTTGTGTCGAATATTTACGGATATCTTTATTCACATATCTGGGGCATTTTGCAGAGCCCCAGTCAGATATCTGGGCGTGTGCCTTATATGAAAAAGCATGGCACATGCAGCATATGCCTTCCTGTGATTTTGTGTTTGTTTTGATTTTAATGATCAAGGTTATTGTGTTAAGCAATGTTATCCTGGTGTGATGATGTGGCTTAATGTGGAAAAGAAGTGCAAGTCAACCCATGGATTGGCCAAGAGGGAGAAAGGAAGATGACGAAGAAAAGGGATTTTGGAGGGCGTGCTCGGAGAGCGTGAAAAGGACTGGCCGGAGAGAACGTGCAGAGGGGGAACGACACCATCGACCAGGGCAATCGGCGGCCTCCTACTGCTGACCAGCAGCCTGTTCCAGCGAGGACAGCGCATAGAAACCTACGCTGCCCGGCTTCCTACTGTGCGAGCACTGGTTACGGTGACTCTTGGGACCGCCGACGGAAGCCAACCGCACCCGCTCCTGACTTCCAGCCACAACCGTCGGCCGACAACGACAGCTCCAGACGCAAGACCCGCTGCTGCGCATGGTGACTCAAAGACATGGTGACAGTTGCGTTTTCCTTGCTTCAATTTTTTTTCCACTAAGTTTTCCTTTTTTTCTTTTAGTATAACCATATGAACTCTTTGATTTCTTTTGTAAATACATGTTTTAAGAAAAACGAAGGACATTGTATCTTGTCAATTATTAACCACAAAGAACCCCTTGACACCTGGCTTTCGGTTTTTGTTGTGCCTGCTCGTAGATGTTGCCCTTTTAAAGGCAA
Organism: Ixodes scapularis; assembly: GCF_016920785.2. NCBI lineage: Eukaryota > Metazoa > Arthropoda > Arachnida > Ixodida > Ixodidae > Ixodes > Ixodes scapularis. Next base: position 31,572,149 of record NW_024609879.1, read on the forward strand.
CAGATTTTTTCTAGATCCTGAGATCCATTTTGCAGTACGTCAGTTTTCATTCTTCTCACATTCCGAAAGACGTGCTCATTGTTCGGCCATGTATCGCCCGATGCAAGTTTTAGGCTATGTGAATTGGTGTTTTGAATTGTGTATATATTTGATTCTTGCTGTATGTGGTGTGCGTGGCATTCTGTTCTTATTGGTAATGATAAACACATTCTATTTATTGATACTCTGGCTTTTCATGTGTAAGCCGTCGTGATAGGAAAAGTAGTTGCTCACTCTGTTCACTTCCGAAACTGTTTGGTATGGTTCGGTTAGAAATCATTATGTAAATTTTTCTATTTGCAAGAATACCTTATATTTCCTTTGTATTTGATTGCAACAATGAGAGTTAGTTTCTTGCAGAACATAATGTGCTTCATATTTTATTTTCTTGTTCATGTGTGTTCATGAATGTGGTTGAAATAGAAAGATTTTGAACAAAATGGTCTCGTTGCTTCCAAATAGGGCAAACACCATGAACACCGTGGGTACTGTAAAACTAAAAAAGGTTTTACAGTAGAAATCAAATATGGTATTGTAAAGGCAGTTAATAAAAATATAGAGTAGGCGAGCTGCTGGATATAATTAACCCAAGACTGGGCATCTAGAGGGCACAGGAATGGGGAGAAGGGGGTGTGGGGGGGGGGGGGGGGGGGGTACGACGATGCCTACGCGCGCACAATTCGAAACCGAAACTACCTACACCGGGAGCACCTAGGCACGCCCAATCCAAAACTGAAACCTTCTATACCGGAAGCCGACGCGGAAACGGAGTAACGTCTCCTACCATCCACTAGGGGCGGTACCTGTCAGGCAAGCTAAGTGGGCCCCTGGGCCCTATGGGCGTGTCCGCTCTTTAGGTTTACTATATTACTCTATGATTCTTCTTTTTAGCAAAGAAAGCCTCCATAACCTCCCACGCTTTTTTTTCATTCGCTTTATTAAAGAACGTCGTTGACTCTAAAAGCGGTAAGCGACCACAACGCTTACGATGCTCAAACGGGTTACCCCCCGAATTGTTGCGCAAATATAGTTTGTGATCTAGTGCCCGGTCAATAAAACATCGCCCTGTTTGTTCAATATAAACATTCCCGCAACTAAGCGGTATTTCATATATGACGTTAGTGACACAGTCAGTATATTGGCTTACATGCTTCTTGGAGCAAAGAACTTTCTTTTTTCTCGTCATCATCGCAGATAGGCAGTTTGTAGGGCGAAGAAAAAACAATGTTAACATTGTATCTGGCGGCAATCTTCTTTTATGTTGTGTGAAACTCTGTGCACGGACGGAATGACATATACTCTTTTTTATTTATTTTTTTTGCATTAAAAAAATTTTGACTAGCTTTGATATACAGATAAAATTGCTGAGGAATGCAGGATTCCCTTCTTGGCTGATTTCTAGTGTCTGTGAACGTCTGCTTCAATAAATCAAACAAAAGAATCAAAAGAACAGTAGTATCACAAAAAAAAAAAAGACAAAGAAGAGTAGATGTCATTATGCACCATGCACAGAGATTCACACAACATAAAAAAGATTAGCGGCAGATACAATGTTAACATTCCTTTTTCTGCGCCGGCAAACTAGGTATATCCGATGATGACGAGAAAAAATAAAGTTCTCTGCTCTAAGAAACATGTAAGCCAATATACTGACTGTGTCACTAACGTCATCAACGAAATACCAGTTGGCTGCGGGAAAGTTTATATAGGACACACAGGACGCTGTTTCAATGACAGGGCAAGAGAACACAAACTATCTGTACGCTACGATTCAAGGGGTAATATGTCTGAGCGTTGTAAGCGTTCTGGCTGCGAACAGCTTTTAGAGTCAACGACGTTCTTGAAAAAAGAGAAAGAAAAAACAGAACGGGAGATTATAAAAGCTTTCTCTACTAAAAAAAAGAAAGAATGAAAAGTGCATCAGCGCTCCATCTATTAGCCTACTAGATAAAGAAGTGATCTATCTAGATGCGTGCCTGTAAAGCATTTTATTGGCTGTTGGCGTTGTTTTATATATTTAAAAGGTAGATGAGTTGTGCATATAAGAGCTGAACGGTCCTGCAACACATTAGTTGTGAGTAGAGCACGTCCCTGTCGTTTGTGTTATTTTCTGATCTCTTCTTATTTGCGCTTTTAAAACTGATTACATTCAATAATTACTTTAATTATTCTATGCGTTTTAGGGCACACGTTTACATTGAAGAAATAAAGACAGTCAATGTTGATGAGCGGCGCCGTTTTTTAAGCATCCTGAATTGAGCACAGAGTCTGATTTACTCATTGTAAAATTTTGTTCCAGAAATCTGTCGATAGCAAAACCGAGCGCGCGATGCCAGTCGGTAGAATATCCCTCGCTTGATACCGGAAGGTCGCGTGTTATTTTCAAAATTGGGGCCACGGTTTTGCTTCGCAGCGCGGCGGAGCTAATTGCAGTCGCTGTTTTGTGGCTGGCGAAATAAAATGATAAGCCAAAATAGCGCTCGCGACAAGTTGCTTTGCTTCGCTACGCGATATCACTGAAAAACGTTTTAATCATGGGTGCGAGTCAGGTGAAAAATAAAACCTGGACATAAACTACTCGGCAATGTACGCTTTGACGGGACTTGCTGCAGTAGAGAGCGACAAACATTATCCGTCAGAAGAAAATATTTGAGCGCAAGATTGCTAGTGAAGAGATCATATGTGATTCATCGCGCTCATACACCTACTGCGATGGAGTGGCCTGTTCTCCTCAACCAAGAATAAAACCATGACAAAAGAGTGCTGTAAAAAGAAAAGAAAATGGGCCGAACTCGCTGCTGCCGCCTCGTTGATGTTTGAAGAAATGCGTGAGCATTTCGCTCACCAGTTCTAAGAACGCATGGTGAATCAAGTCTCTTAACACTTTGGCGCAGGGTGAAAATTCCCGAATACCGTCTTCTCCCTGGTGCAAGCAGATATGGTCACTTAGCGTGTGCATGAAGGAGCTGCGCGCGATGCGCGGAAAACGGCAGAGCCAATTCTTGGTTGTGCATCCATGTTGTGCATAAAGGACCACGACACCGTGTGCTTACGGCCCGGTGACATGGTAACGCGACTGCGAGTCAAGAAGGGCGTGGCAAGCCGAAGAACGAAACCTGAGCTCGCGCGCCCACACAGATCTACGAAGCTGGCGACAGGAGCTTCCAAGGGCGTCAAAAACGCGCACCCGCATGCCGGCAGCATGACGTAACACCTAACAACCGAAGTCCAGTTGGGTACAGCGGAACGCGGGGGGGGGGGGGGGGGGGAGGGGGGGGAGGGGGGGGGGGGCGCTGCGAGGCTGCGAGTACGGGTGGCCCAAGGAGGCTTAATATTTTGTAACGATCCATCCACAAACTGCCGCCGCGAAGCGCGTGAACAAGGGGTCGGGGTGACTTGACAAGCACACCAGTGATGCACAGTCCGCCCTCCTGGGTGCGGCGCGAAAATTGGCGACGGGGGACGTCGCCGGCTATATTCGGTTTCGACGTGTTACGTTAGAGTTCCTGTATATTGCTACCTACTGCAGCAGAGTTGCGCATTCAGCCTCGGCGGGTGGCCGTAGCACCGGCTTTCCCGCATGCCCTGGATGCTTTGCTCCTCACGTGACTAAATTTGGCGAATAGCGGCACCGCGCGCGCCGCCGCGCATGAAAAACAGGAGAGGAGGAAAAGGAGGCGGAAAGCAGGGGAACATACGTTGGGGCGCGAGAAACGTTGGCGGAGCGATCGTGAAGGTGGCTTTCTTGCACGGCGCCGGATGCTTTGCTCCTCAGGTGATGGGTCTCGGCGAATAGCGGCGTGGCGGCGCGGGGAAAACGAATGCGCAACTCTGCTCCCCCTTCGGGGGAGCATATCGAGAAACTCTATGTTACGTGAAGCTGCGGCGTCATCCCGTGGCGACGTTGAGAACTTTAATACGTGCTCTCCAACCAGTCCGAGGTCGGCACCTGTAGCAGGGTACTAATGCCAACATGTGAAAAAATGAACGGAGGCGGGGTGGGAAGCGGCAAGACGTTGCCATAAGACGGCAACCAAACATCCTGCGCGTTTAGCTTCCTGGAGCTTACTACCCGTCTCAAGGAGGAGTTACAGTTGTAGATCTAGAAGCGCTTCAGGGTGATTTCAGATAAGATCGACCAAAGGGTGGCTGGTCGACATTTTTAAATCAACTGATCTTTTTATATGACATTGTCTAGTGTCTGGTATAAACGAATCCACACTTAGTTTTGACCAGAAAAAAAATTTGGAGACAAGAAAAATCGTAAGGCAGGGAGAGGTGGACAGTTGCAATAACGCGCACTGATGGAGGGGGCAAGTTTGAAATTGAATAATTAAAACAATAAAATAGGAGAATTTTAAAACTTTTTTACAAACAAACTATGGGTACAACTTGCTTGTAATATAAAGTAATATTATTTATTAAAAATTTATTTAGTTTTCTAAAAATTGCCAAACATGCCTGCTCGAACGACAAATGGCAAACTTTGGAAATCTGTATCTCATGAAATAATTTAATCATTATTACATAACTTGCAGACATTATTTTACTAATATATGGCTATTATTGAAAAAATAAATAAGGTATCTGAGTGACACAATAGTTACAATATATTTAGGCAAACGTGGGAAAAAAATCAAACAAAGAAACATTCCAATGCGAATAAAAAAAAACACCACCTTCGATTTTTTTTAAAATTTGGGTACCCTGTTATACTCTATTTCGGCATTCATTTCTATTAAAAACATGTTGCATCATTTCACTGTGAAAGAAGAAACAACTCCCCAAAGTAGGGTCCTTTTTCAAAGCCTACACTTAGCAGTGTCCTATACAAGAAGTGACTCTGAGTTCCAGTTTCATGAAACTTGCACAAATCTTTTATATACATTTATTCAGATGAGGTCATTGATAAAAAGGGCGATCGGTCACACAGTAAAAGGGAGGAGAAACTATATACAGCATTTTACATAAGCGTACAAAGTGGTATCATATTAGAGACTAATGATTTGAGAAAAGATGATGCAGTGTGAAGTTGTACCTTCCGGTATATTTTACATCTAGAGTAAAATAAATAACTTTACTTCCACACACAAAAACAAAGATATAATAGTAAGATATTTAGGTTGGCTGTGTATTTACGATTACAAACAATTTCAGGTGACGGATGCCATAGTGCCTAACTAAAGCAGCTTCGATGCTCTCGGTGTATGAATGAATCGTGGCAAGCCGATGTATTTTATCCTGCTCGAGGATAACATTTTGGGATTTTTTTTATAGTGATCAGATAAAAATTATTAGTAACCACCAACAAAAACAGTAGGTTAAATACCCCGTGAAGAAAAATGTGATGAATAAGATGTCCCTGCATTCAAAATGAGCAGTCCTTGGGATATCAAATTCGGCACTTTACGCTAAGGTTTTTCTCGCTGTACCCAATTAATAAAGTTGCTTCCAAGCAGATCCGACTGTTCGTGTTACATGTGCGTCACAAGTCCCTTCTGTTGATGACTTGCTGAGCCGCCACGCGTGCCAAGACTGAATGCCAGGGAAGGCGCGCACCGTCAGCCACTCTTCTTTTTTTTTTGTTCACGATACCGAACAACCTCATTTTCGTCCAGATATACAACAAGCACGCCTTTCAGTTTCTTTGATAGAACGCTCACCATTGTCCTGGCCGTCTGAATTGCGCTTACTGAACGTTCTCTCAGGTTGTTCAGCGTGGCCTGGTGCTTCACGAGTCCGCCAACTCCGTCACATGCATTTTTCCCATGTCCAGATGCAGAAAATAACCGCTGGGCTTGTGGGCAATCGTCCTTTGCAAATCGGTGAAGCTGGTAGCGATTCTTGAAATGACTGGCGGCGCCGTCACTTACGTACGTCACGTACGAGTATACCTCAACGTTGTCTTCAACCCACTCCTTCACTTTTTCTAGAGCCAAGCAAGCGTGAGCGGCGTCGTGACACAGGTCCTCACTGATGATGGCAAAGCTGTTTGTAGATTTTCTTGTCGTCACTACACATGTAAATATCGAAACTTGTTTTTTTTTTCCAGTGATATGCTTGCACTTCGTCAGGAAGCACGATGGTCCAGTTTTCAGCAAAGTCAAAATGAAAGACAATGCTCCCGCGTTGCATGCACTGTTTTTCATCGTAGATAGCTTTACCTTGCGTTTGCCGGATATGGTTGTGAAGTACCCAACTTCCAACCGTCACTTGGATGACTTTTAGGAAAGTCTCAGGTTCCAAAGTTTTTTTCACAAGGTCGCCGGACTCCCATGTTGCAAGCACAATCTCTTCATCCTCCGGGATATCAAGTTCCTGGAGTGTAAGAAACTGGCCTTTTGGGTAGTGATCACAGTCTCCTTGAAGACACAGTTCTGTTGCTGGGTTGCACAGAAATGCCGAGTTCATTTCACCAGTGTTGAATGTTGAGCCTGTAACGTTCTCTAGAGCGGCAATACAAAGATAATAATTGCCGCAGCGCACACAAACGCACACTTCCTGGTGTGGAATACATTGGACCCATCTAGGGCGCAACGAATAAAATTTCGTTAGCCCAACGCCGGAATCGGGATGCTTGTCTTTGTATATACGGAAGGCCTCTCGTATTGAGCGTGTCATGAAGCGCTTTGGCACGAACGTTTTCTCTCCGTTGAGCATGACAGAGATGACGTCCTTCTGGTTGGGACTTTGGTGCGAACATTGTAGCTCGTCTTTCGTGAAGTACTCTAGGGCAGCAGACAGGTTCTCAGGGCTCACCTTGCACCTCGTGTAAGGATCCGGCTCATACCACACGCCATGCTTTTCCTTGAGTTTTCGGGATTTACTGATGAGGTACATCGAGGCCTGTGGAATCATCTTTTGAACCTCATTCTTCGTCAGTGTTGACGGCAGGAGTGTAAGCAGTTGACAACGTTCCCGGAGAGAGGTGGCGGTTTCAAAGGCCTGCCGAAAGTTGTCCACCCACTCAGTGCATGTGGAGCATGTTGGTTCGGACGACCCCGATGGTGCGTCCCTGTCGTACGCAATAGGTAGCCTTGAGCGTATATTCTTGACAGCAACCTGCTCCAGTTCTGTCTGCTTTCTCTTGACATAGGCAGGCCTGTCCCGACTTCTTACGACGCTTGGTTGTCTCAGCGGCGACACATCTGTAGGTAGTATGCTGCGATTTAGATCTTCAATTGCTTCTTCAGCTGGCACAAATATGTCAGGGCACTGCTCTGAGCTTCGCATCGAGATCTCCTTAGTGATGTGCATGAAGCAATGGTAGCACAGGTAGTCCGTCGCACTCACTTTGGTGGAACAGTCAGGCGGAAGAATTTGCTTCAACGAGTTTAGGTCCAACTCGCCAACACTTCGAAAATTCCGCTGCTTTGGTGTAGTCTTTTTGTGTTTGCAAAAGTAATCTGCACAAAACACTTGTTCGGAGCTCCAGGACGTCTTCATAATGTATACATAAATAATAGAAATTAAACCCCAACTGATGGCATATAATTGCCAAGTGAAAGAACTACTGGGTGCACAAGTGACAAGTCCGAAGCTGAAGAGCTCACTCACTCCAAACGTACATTTGAAAAGAGAGGTCACAACTGAGGCTGTCGGCAAAGCTTGATCCACGTCAAAGGAAGAAAGAGGGAAAGTCTGCAGACAAAAAATTGTGGTCAGCGGCCTTCGAAAAAGACTTTCCGGAATCGCACTGTCGTCCCTCCACGCGCTGATATGAAAGCACCCGAGCTTCTACCACGTGGTTCATGACACAGCCTGAGCCATGTCGGCGACCGGTTCGCGAGGGGTTGGCGGTGGGGTTACGTTGATGGTCACTCGGATTAGCCCTTGCTGTACTGAGCTACCGCCTGCAGTGCCTTATCGCCGGCTGGTGTCAACAACGAGAACACACACACCCTGTCTACACCAAAACTACAAGCGTTCACCGCACACGCGTCGCCGCCGCTTTTAAGCTTTTGTGAAATTGCTTTCTTTTGCCGCGGAGAACCGCCTTATCTTAACTACGCGCCTGAAATCCTTCCAGGCGGGCGTACACAATATCAAGCGTTTCGAGAAATGCCCGTGGAGTAGAACTATGGGAAAATTCGGAGCCCGCGATGTCGATATCGTCACCGTTGTGTTAGTACGCCGTCGCGTACTGCAGTCCCCCGTTGGGGGAGGGGGGGGGGGGCGGTTATACTACGATAACATGGCGACAGCGTTTACACTCTATGTATTTACGCGAGGCTCGAGTATTTGGGGATAATGCTGCCGGTTGGTGTGCCCCTTTGTGCCTGATATTATCGCCCGTGACGCCAGCGAGTGAGATAGCGACAGGCATGACTGCTCAGTAAACAGGCGTCGGCGGCCATGTTTTGCTGGTTGAAGTGAACCCCCTTGTCCTTGACAGCGAGCGGGGAAATGCGAAAAAAAGATTGTATCGGCCGTTTTGCCAGAACTACCGACGAGTGTCGTCTGCGGTTTCCGGCAACTATTTTGCCATAATCGTGAGCTTAGCGAGGAAATGATTTTTGCTAGCCACTGAACACTACCACGCAGAAAGGGAATGCTTGAACATGTTTTTGTTCTGGATATATATCAGGGATATATATGAGAGAGAGAGAGAGATGAAGGTAGAGCGGAAGAGGGAATAGCATATAGTGTCGCAGGAGAATAAAGTAAACAAAGTTCCTAGTGGCCGATGGCTGCATGATCTTTTCTCGGATCACTAGTCCGTAATATGATACCTCTTTGTACACAGTAGTTTCTCCTTAATTTAAGTGTGTGAACGATTTCTTTAGTTATCATTGGCCTCACCTGAATAAAAATATATAAAAGATGTGTGTTGGTTTCATGAAACTGGAACTCAGAGTCAGTTCTTGTATAAAACACTGCTAAGTGTAGGCTTTGAAAAAGGACCCTACTTTGGGGAGTTGTATCTTCTTTCTCAATAAAATGATGCAACATGTTTTTAATGGAAATGAATGCCGAAATAGAGTATAACAGGTTACCTGAATTTAAAAAAAATCGAGGGTGGAGTTTTTTTTTTATTCGCATGGGAATATTTCTTTGTTTGATTTTTTTCCATGTTTGACTAAATATATCCTAACTATTGTATCACACAGATACCTTAGTTATTTTTTAAATATTAGCTATATATTATTAGAATAATATCTGCAAATTATATCATAATGATTAAATTATTTCATGAGATACAGACCTCCAAATTTTGCCATTTGTCGTTCGAGCAGGCATGTTTGTCAATTTTTAGAAAAATAAATAAATTTTAAATAAATATGATTACTTTATATGACAAGCAAGCTATACCCATAGTTTGCGCCTAAAACGTATTAGAGTTCTCCTAATGTTATAGCTTTAGTTATTCACTCTCAAATGGGCCCCCTCCATCAGTGCGCGTTAATGCAACTGTCCACCACCTCATGCCTTACTATTTTTCCTGTCCCCAAGTATTTTTTCTAGTCAAAACTAAGTTTGGATTCGTTCATACCAGACACTAGACAATAACATATAAAAGCATCAGTTGATTTGAAAATGTCGACTAGCCATCGTTAGGTCGATCTTATCTGAAATCACCCTTCAGTTGAATATTGCCGCCCGCAAAGCCGAGAAGGCAACGCTTGGTCACGGTCTTCTAGAAGATTCCCGGTCATTCTCGCAGCAGACGTAACTTTCCTTTTGCTTTGTTATTCTCGAAAGTGCCAGTTGATCCTCGCCCCGAGCGCACGACGCTCGAACCTTCTTTGCCGAACTTTCGAAATAGTGACGCAGGGTCGATAAGCAGCTCCCGCGACCTTGTCGAGTCAGTCTCAGTCTCGCTCGCGCTCTGTTCCGCCGCCGAATCGCCGCCTGCTTTTCTGCTGCCTCGACGCTCTTTCGTTACTTATTTTTGTTTGGCACTAATTCGCCCATTAAGCCTTTTTTTCCAGTTCACTGTTCGCCTTCTCATCTCATTAATTCGTGACGGTATGTTTGTAATCGCATTCACGTTTTGACAATGTTATGCGCCCAGTATTTTTATATCTTATCATAGCTCATAACGAATACTGTTTGAAACACGATAGGTTTTTTCATCCTATTTGCCTGTTTAACTTTGGTATACCCGTATGATCTTTGCCGTTTATGTCGTTGCCTGATGTCTATTCATTCCTTACCCCAAAAATCCAAAATAAATTGTGCCACGGGCAAGACCAGTTTATGTTTTCCGTCACAAAACCTTCTAGCAACAATAAATACATTTTGTCTCTCTGAAAAGCAAACTCAAACAAAATGCTTAGAGTGCCCTCCTTCAGCTTCAAAGCAAACGATTTAACGTTTTCTCTTGAACTCAAAGCTCGTTTGCTTATTTCGGCGCTGATGCTTGCACAATCATCGATGATTATTTGCTTCCAGTCCTTTATGTTCCACGGCTCGGTTACGTACATGATCCTTTATGTGTTTGTGACCCTTTATGTGATCCAAAAGAAAACAAATGTCAAATGGCGTCCAATTGGGCGATCTGGGAGGCCAAAGCATTGGTCCTGCTCGTCCGGTCCAACGATCCCGAAAGTTGTTATCAAGTAAATTCTAGCGCGCGACGAAAATACGGTGGTGCTTTATCCTGCTGCAACCATGTCTGTGGCTGGTCGCACGCGGAGTCGACTTCGTATTTTTAAAAACATCGTCTGTGTACTTTCTGCTGGTGAGATTGCCTTCCAGAAGGTAAAATTAAATAATCTTACTTCGATAATTTTGAGTATGTCGCGCCCTGTCGTCTCAGGGGTTTTGAATCGTGCTTAGTGTTCACCAGCTTGTTTGCGCCCTTACACCTATTTCAGGTTAAATAATTATGTTGCCGAGGATGCCGCACCAGAAGTTGACAGACTAGATAACTTGATCGTTATTGTCTCTGAATCAATGAGTGTCCTAATCTGATTAGTAATTCGTAATACGAAGATTCACATTTCCGTCGCGGGACAATTTTGTTTCTCGGTCCAAATTACTTCGTTGAAAAATTCATTTCCCTCATTCGCTGCCCTTTTGAATGAAGTGAAGTTCGAAGTTTACAGATTGTAACGTCAAAGTTTAAAAATATGAGAAATGTGTAACGAAACCAGGGTCCGGACCTACAAGAATATTGACAGTTTGTTTTAAAGAAATAAACTGATTACGGAAAAAGAAAATAAACTGGACATCGAATATGTACAAAGGTAAGTCGGGTTTTGCTTTGTCCGGGTCAGTATGAGGATTCAAGACATCGGTGTGTCTTCTTTAACTTGGTCATATTATGTGGCACGCGGGTGAAGGCATGATACTGGATGGATCAGAGTGGTTGGACGTCGAGCTGTTGGCGTTTCTGATTATTTCTCGGTCCCTAACCGAACCGATGTTCCGCAGCGAGCCGACGACTGGACTCTGGGAAGCACTATGCTGAAAGCATAAATGAGGTGGCGTCCTTTTAACCTGCTACCTGGCAGCCCACTTTTGGTTTGGGACGTGCACCAAGCACCTAATCCTGGCTGCCGGCCACTGGTTTGTCCGTCTTAAGCTCTTTCACGTGCTGTTCTCCCCCCTTTTATTAATGTGAATGCATTAACTATCGCAAGGAGTAAAGACGGCAACATCCGTAACCGCAAAAAGAAAAAAAAAAACGAAAGAAATGTTTATTATTCTATTGGCTGAGCAATATGGCTCCTAGATGGCCATTGGCGGCCGCTTCACGAGAGCGCGCCCTGCCGTCCCTCTCGTGGCAGCCGTTGCTGGAGGGGGGGGGGGGGGGGGGGGGGGTGCGGCTACGGAAGAGCGCGCGCTCGGCCGCCGGCCGCGACCTCGGCAGTAGCGAAACGTGGCCGTCCAGCCATCAAACCGCAGACGAATCCTGTTCCCTTCGAACGGCTGCGAAGCCGTTGCGCCCGGAGAACCGCACGCAGTATCTCTCAAAAACCGTTCACGCAGCATCGCAACTTTTCGTTTGCGAACGTCGGAGATTCATCCTGTGTTGAAAGTCGGAAATGTGCAGTCCGTGGTGTCTTTTATAAAAGACACCACGGACTGGACATCTTCTACGAAAGAGTTACACATATATGTGTAACTCTCTCGTAGAACAATTTGAAGGTTAAAAACGTGATACGTGTACACATAATCTTAAATTTATTGGTAAAAAATGTATACATATATTTATTTACTTATCGATTTATTTGTGGACATCGTCCGCAAAAAATAGTCGCGCTTAGTTTTTCATTAAAAAAAAAAAACATTTAAATTTCAGTGAAGCACCTTCACTGAAACACAATACGCACTAAGTGCGACAAACATTTGAAGAGCAAGCTTTGCTACCCAAATAATAAGCACTACTTGCAGTTAATTGGAAAACCACTTCTGTCCAAAAAATATTTAGAATTAGCCGTTGAACTTGTCCAGTTGCCTACCCGCCACCGAAGAGTGCAACCGAACTTTGTCCAAGTTGCGGTTAATAAAACGGACGTGCCAAGAAAAACGTATCCTACAAAATATATTCAGAAACCTGCTATGGCATTCCTCGGAGCAAAGGCGAAAAGCACCCACACCTGAAAGTGTGTGAAACAAGGCAGCTAGCACACACTCCCCGAAGATGAGCCATACTCTCTATTATGGCAAGAAAGTGATGCTCTAGCTGCTGAATGAAATTAAAGGCAGCGTCTGATGGTACAACTAGGTTTCCAAAGAGTTTACCAGGTACATGATATGCTTTAAGCATCAGAAATTATTGGTGGGACCTGGTCAGGTTACCGGACTCGTCTTTGAGTAGCCGATAACAAACACAACTCTGTGTCTTCTTTTCAAGGAAAAGTTTAATGAGATGGCCTCCAACGTAATAAGTGGCAGAATCGTCAATAATGTCTGACTTTATATCTGATGCCAGCTCAGAAATGTCTTCTAGTGGAGGGAAGTTCTCAACTTGAGGAAATTCTACGTGGTCGGCAATTGAACTTTAATTGAGTGAAAATATCGACATTTTGTGGAGGAGGCCAGCCTTGTCATCCTCAACGTTTCCACTGTTCGAGAGTTTAAAGAGTTTTTTTTATCCCTATATGCTTCAGACCTGAGGTGAACTTGTATACATTGGGATTAGTGTTGCATCCTTGTTTTTGTCTGATTGTTCCGAACATGTTCTCGAGCGCATCTTGCTGCAGTCGTTGTGTAAGCAAAAACTGAAAGTCGTGGTTGGTTGAAAGGTCCTCCCAGAGCAGGAAGATACTCTTCATAGTAAGTTGCCACCCTGTCACGGTTTGAGGTTGCCTCCTACACTGAAACTTCCATGTTGCAATCCACGAAAGCTGCTGGTGAAGGAAATCAACCAGCTCCGATTCTCCTTTCAGACTGCCATACCGCAACTTCTGCCCCGTCTTTTTGAGTTCTGAGCTATTTAGGCAATCAAACAGTTTGTCGATACGATCGCAGAAGTATGCTGTAGCCATGGCTGCGGCAGGAAGCTCCTTAGAATAGACAAGGGATATAATCGCTAAACACACTGAGGCGCTCAGGACTTGTGTGGCACGCTTAACTTTCATATTGCTGAAAGGTTTCTGGAATATATGTCGCTCAGTCAGTTTTCGAGCCAAACGCAGTCGCATCTCGTGGTTTGAACGATAAAGTTGAACAATATACGTCCAGTCAACGACCTCACCTCCAATGCAAAGCTTGTGCGCTTGAAGTTATTCCTAGTTGTCTTGATGAGGTGTGGAACGTCGAAGATGAAATAAACGTGTTTATTTTCAACCTCAAAAAATGGCTTTTGAACAGACACACCTAGCTGGTTGGCCAAGCATACGTTGGACGCTCCCTGATCACACACGACAGCCTTTACTGTGACTCCAGCAGTTTTAAGTTCCTGAATCAGTGAAATGAGAAGATTGAGGATGACAGAGGACGGTGTTGATGTGTGCCCAATAGTGTATGCAAGAGGCTGCACCCACTTTTTTAGAAATTCCAGAGAGCAGAACAACCAGGGCTCTGTCTGCAATGGTGGAAGTTCGTTCTGCACCGTCATCGATAAATCCATGAACAATGTCGTGTGTGACATCATAAGATAAGTTCTTTTTTAGCACTATCTCGTCAAAAATCAAAGTACACACACGATCCCGAGCGTTCCAAGACCGCGTTTGGGATTGGATGGAGGCCATGGCACCAGGTATGATACCTGGAGTCATTTTTACGTTTGACAGCCACCTTGGCAACGAACGCTGTGTGGGAAGCGTTATATGTGACGACAAGAAACGGTACGCCAGGGGACCATGAACTTTTAGGTGCAAGGCAAACTTCTTGAGCCACAGTGGGAACCGTTTTTGCCGTCCCTTGCACCTTAATTTTGCCTGTGACGAAATCAGTTCAAACACCTGTTCACTCACAAAAGGACACACCATTTCGAAAGCTTCTAAAACAGACCGAGGCTTCTGCTTCTGTTCCTTCCGCCGCCTTGCGATTGTCTTCCTGTAACTGGACACATTGGCTTGAAGGCGTCTTATGACGTCCCTGGGTCGTGTTATGCACTTGGTGGAACTAGGTGTTGAACGGCCAGAGCCTTTCAAAGACAATACCGAGTGGAAAAATAAATCAGTCTACACGAAATTCATACTGAGTACAACGCGCCATATATGGCATTACTGTAAAATACAGAGCTTGCAGCCACATGACACAACAAGCCGCACCCGCCACTTTTGAAGTGACTAAAAAAAGGCAAATGACAAGCTTCGCGCACGTGCGCCGGTGAAAGAATCTCAGAACCAATCACAATATTCACTGAGGTCATGCAAAACTTGAACCATAGATAACAGGATGGCCAAATTAGTGCAGTAAGCAGCGAAAATCGGAAACCACCCTTTTTGAAAGCATTTTACCATGGCACACATTGAGTCTTGCATCAGCCACCATCTGGAGCCCCATAGCGATGTTACAAATTCCTCAGGCCAACATGGAAATGAGCCATTAATTAATGTCCCCTGAATTGCAAGAATGTGCATTATGACTGCAGAGGTACTGAACAGATTTTCAGTGATTAATGATGTGGAGAGGTCAAGTCATAGACTCACAGTCCCCAGGTAACTCAGAACGGCTACCAGACGAAGATGAAGCGCTGTGGTCAAAGAGCTGATCAGGAGACCTGGACACGGGCATTTGTTCTGAAAAGTGTTTGATTGTAAAACGCGAATGTTTGCCAAAAGAGAATTCGTGTTGGACATTTATTTACCATGAGCAGCAGTGGAAGGCGAAGTGATGCTGCCCTCCGCATCGCAAAGGCTTGTTGTGGCTACCGGTACTGTTGAACAAGGTTTACATCTTAGATATGAACAGCAGTTTTACACGAACTGATCTCACTATTAGCAGCAGTGGAGGGCGACGTGATGCTGCCCTCCGCGTTGCAAAAGCTTGTTGTGGCTACTGATACTGTTGAACAAGGTTTGCATCTTAGATATGAATAGCAGTTTTACACGAACTAATCTCATCATGAGCAGCAGTGGAAGGCGACGTGATGCTGCCCTCCACGTGGGAAAGGCTTCTTGTGGCTACCGGTACTGTTAAACGATGTTTGCATCTTAGATATGAACAGCAGTTTTACACGAAATGATCTCACCATGAGCAGCAATGGAAGGCGATGTGATGCTGCCCTCTGCGTCGCAAAGGATTCTTGTGGCTACCGGTACTGTTGAACGAGGTTTGCATCTTAGATATGAACAGCAGTTTTACCCAAACTGATCTCACCATTAGCAGCAGTGGAAGGCGACGTGATGCTGCCCTCCGCGTCGCAAAGGCTTGTTGTAGGTACTGGTACTGTTGAACAAGGTTTGCATCTTAGATATGGACATCAGTTCTAAAATAAATGGGCTTATCATGAGCACCAGTGGAAGGTGACGTTCTGCGGCCCTCCACGTCAGATTCTTGTTGTGCACGAAAACGAAGCAGCATGCGGAGCAAACGCTCTCACTAAAGATGGACGTCAAAAGTCTACTTTGAATGGCGAAACTCCGACCCTCTACTCTTGCCAAATTCAATATAAACAGGGCCTGTATATTGTATTTGGTGTGCATCACTATTGACTGACACACACCAAACATGCCATGTCAGAAATCATACAGCACTGGCAGAACACTCGATTGGAGGACACAAATTGTCATGCTTTGATGCAGAGTGACCTCCGGTTGTAGTAACATTATTTTAACTAATTTGGGCTGTCATTGCCACTGAAAAGTAATGCAATAAATGCAACAGTTGTGTGGCAACCAATCAAACAAAAATAAAGCTGATTCTACAATCAAGACTGGGCCAGGGAGCAGCATTAACATCATGCTGGCAGGTGGCAGCAATTAAGTAGAGCTGGCATTGGTTACAAAAAAAAAAAAAAACTATAAAATTGGAACCTGTTACAATCTGCCAGCAAAGAAAAGTTACTTTTGTTATTGCAGAGAGCCTACTTATTTGCGGTCGAACAGTAGGGACAGCAGTTTTGGTGGGTCTCGTCTGTCCAGGATCCATAAAGTCCTTTGTAGTGAAGTGTTCACTACACCTACGGTAGCCCACATTGAGCTGTGTGGCGGTCTTTCCTATGAGCTCAGGGCGTTTAGCATACCGTACCCATGTTTTTGACCTGAAAAAATCATTGTGCTTACTACCCATATTACATTCATTGAACGTGTGATCCCTGCTCTTTTGCATATCGGAAGTTTTGAATGCCACCACTAAGTGAAAACTTCGCGTTTCGCAAAGTTCACAGTTGTATATACCCTCCGATAACTTTTTTTTTTTACAGTGCAGCATTATATGGGGCACATAAAACAATGGTCATGGATTCGAAACCGACCCGGTCACGTAACATAAAAGAGATCGGTGTCTTTGTATTCATGCTAAAGTCATATCAACGAAAATTTTTGGCTGGTTGTCATTTCATCACTTTATGGGTGTCATTTGCACACTATGTGTGAAAGTTTTCTTTTTGCTGAGAATATTTATTTTTTACCTTTTTTTTTAAACGTGGTGTGTAACTCAGACAACACCATCTATCTAGCCCCGAAATATTTGGAAGTTTTCTTGACTTGCCATCCGTACTGTCAAGAATATTTGAAACAAGTACGTTGTCTCTGATCTTTTCTCAGCTATACTGAGTGTTTTCTTTCAGAAAACGTTCTAAGTAAGGACTGAATCAAAATATATACGTACCTTGAATCACGTGGAATCCGGAAAAACTTAACACCTGGCTTTTTATTTGTCTTTCCATTGTTGGCGCACCAGAGCACGCAGCAGTAACTTCCGTAGTGCATCACCTGATTCAGCGGGGGGAGAAGCGACGAAGAGCGTAAAGTACATCATCTATTGGATCCAAGCTCAACGATACGTTCCTGCAGTTTATATCGAAGGCAGAAAACTATCGGCTGACGAAAAAATAAACGAGAAGTGAATCCGACATGTCACAAGATTGTATAGCTCGATCGGCGTCACAATACAGCAAAAACTTATCGCACGCGTGACGGATCAGCACAAGTGAGTGAAAGAAGTGTCGTGACGTTTGCGCTATCTTTGTGCTAACCAACGCAAAATATAAAGTTGCAAAAACTTACCTTCTGTTCAAAATAGGACCTGACGACCTGATGCCAATTACTTTGCGAAAACGAAAAACTGAAGCTGCTAGGCTACATGAAGCACGAACTCAAGGTAAACGTTTCGAGAACGCGAGTGGTATAAGTTATGCGTCCCCTCGTTTCTTGCGAGGCGACCGAAGAACGTTGAGGAAGTACGGTGGGGAGAAGGGCAGACAGCAGACCATGCCAACCATGCGGAGACGCCATGATAGACCATACAGAGCCCGCCAAGCGCCATACATCATGTGGTTGCGACGTAGTATATGAACACTATTTCATAACTTTAAATATGTTAAATATAACTAAGGTGTGACAATTTTAAAAAGAAATACTTTTAAGGAAAATAATGTAAACCACTGAACTCAAAAGCACCGCCTGGCGGAGGGTAGTAGACGCACGTATCTGGGCCGCGAAATCGCGCATGTGTGCTCCTCTTTATGTTTACTATATTACTCTGGAAGAATGGCAAGTGCGTCAGCGCGCGATTTGTTAGCCTACTACATAAAAAAGTCACTTATCTAGATGGGTGTTTGTAAAGTGTTTTATTGGCTGTTGGCGTTGTTGGACATATAATAGGTAGATGAATTGTGCACATAAGATTTGAACGGTCTTGCAGTAAATCAGCCTTGTCCCTGTTCTTTGTGTTATTTTCCATCGCCCCTGCCTTTTTCAGCTTTTAAACCTTACAGCTACCATGGACACACTAGCCCAAACCAAAGTTTTAATAATTATTGAAGTTTCGTAAATTAGTCAGCTATTAGTCGCCTCCTCTTTTGAACTTAATGTTCAGCTCGCCTGGCCGTATACCTTACTTGTTGATACAGGATTTCTGTACCCTTCACGGTTTTGTTTCCGGAAAAAAACGGTTCTCAAAAAAAATAGTTGTCAGCCTGCTTAAGTATGTAAATAAAACTTTCTGTCTACACCAGCTCCGCAATCGGAAAAAAAAGAAAGAAAAACACCTTTTTGCGTTTAAAGGATTCTAGCCTCCCGACGTTCGAGCGCCACGGTTTTAGAGACGGCTGTTCAGGCAACTAGAGTTTACCCTATATAATACACATGTCTTGAAGCAGAGCGCTTATGTATCGTGTCACCGTAGCCAGTCCAAAGAATAGTGTCTTGAAGCACAACCCCTAAATGGCGATTTAAACAACAATGTGGTGGTGGTTTTGTGGAGAAGGGAGTTGGCTTTTTTGTGGCGAATTTCACTAATTAGGTGATTTAATAGCGTTGATTAATCTTACATCTCACGTACATTCTGTTCTACTCTGACGCCGGGTCGCTGGAGTGATTTGTGGCTGGAACTGTATACTCTTAAGGGCGTTACCTTCCTAAAGAGTTGCTGGCTTAACACAACCTGGAACTTTGATAGAGATTTTAGTAAAAGAAGAAGAGACCATTTGCTTCATGGTGTTTCAGCGTGTTGAAGTGAAAATCCTTGATGTGTCAGCAAAATTGTGAAGACAGACGGTTGAAAATATGCACAAAATGTGATGACGTATGTGGTGCTTTGACAGGTCGTATTAGGTTCAGCTCCTTGCTTTTTAACTCTTAGAAAAAGGGCGAATTGTAGACATAAAGTGGAATAGAATATTTCGTGTCATTGATTTTAAAATACCACCCAGAAACTTGAGGCTGGTGAGAATATTTTTTGGCCTATTTGAGTGCCTTGATGAAATTTGTTGTTTTTTCCTACGCAGGCAGCGAATGGCTTCGGTATGACCCGGGTTATATATGGCTTGCTAGCAATTGCCCTTTATAGCAAGATCCCACTTCATCCTTTCTTCAAGGATCGTGTTTCTTGTAACCCTCATATGGTCGCCAGCCAGGTATGGTATGGTGTGAGTCACGCCAGATGTTCTATTTGTTTTGTTTTATTGTGTGGCGTAGGTCGGTAACTGCTAAAAATATTAAACAGTGATTTCCATCTCCGAACTTTCATATTGCATGCAATATAAAAAAAAAACAAAAAATGATCGTTTAATTTTGCTTAGTAATATATTATTAAAAAAATATCTTAAGCTTATTTAGGCTCACCAGCAAAGGGGCGCTAAGAGTGTGGTGAGCGCAAACTGGCACCTCGCGTTACCACCACGAAGAAATTGACATCACGAGATTGGAGGTCACAAGACGTGGTCACCTAATCTGAAATCAACGTTTCCGCTAAACGTAGCGAGTAAATTGATGCCACGTTTCGTGGTCACCTGACGTGATCACGTGTCATATATTTTGTTGACAATTTTAACCGGATATTGCAGTGAAATGACTTGAGGTACATAAACAAAAAAAAATCTCAAGAACAGCATCTTGGTAAAGTCTTGGTAGCTTAAAAGGGCAGCGCAACGATTTTAACGTTCAAATGATTTGCCGCTTGCAATTGCTGTATTCTTCATTTTTGCGCAAGGACAGAAAATTCGCAGTTTATCACGAAACACTGCAATTATGCTACGTAATCTTAATCACGAAAGACTCACCTTTCCTTGATGAAAAGCCTCGGTCGGTGGTCCTCCGAAGCTGGATATCATGTCATTTGGGAAAACTAATGTTTTTGTAGTACTGTCTTTCGCGAATCAACTGAACAATTTCCTCTCTGACACATTCCTCCTCATCTTTCCCACGGCGAACCGTGTCTATAGTCCGTTCCATCCTACGTTCCACCACAGCAGATGCTACGAGCGACCAAAGCAAATCCAAGGTCGTGTGAGTGGTACTTTACCTTTGAGAGGGGGCGCAGTTACGTGCCGAAAGCTCATTTTGTGCTTCGTTAACGATTGGTTGTGGTGGGTTTTAGCGCCCTCTGCGGTCGGACGCAAGGTGGAACGGAGTATAGGTCTCTCGCAGCAACCTTCGGCTCTCCTTAGTGGTTGGAGTGCTCCACTGCAGCCGAATCGGACCTTGAAAAGTCCACAATAGTTCATAAAATACTGAGTACCTGAAGCGTAGAACTGAACGTAGTGCTACCTGTGACGTAACTGCGTACCTTACTCAAAAGAAGGTGTCTTTTAAGGGGTACTCGACCTTCGAATTGTTTTATTATTGTACCCGACCATTGCCCAGGCTGGCCTGCCTCTCTACCGCCGTGTTCCTATTGGAAGGCAGAAGTCCGCCCAAATAACACCACCCTTCAACTGCGTTTCTTTAAGTATTTGCTACGGCTTCGCCATATGATCCTGATAGAGGTGCGGGGTAAAGACACCTCCCATGCACCGCACCGCTCCTGGAAGCCACAACACCAGCCAAAAGCGCACCCCTCTCATCGAAAGCACCCCGGTGCAGCGAGGCAGCCGCGGAGGCAAGGCTTGATCACGGAGTTTCGACGCCTCCAGGACACAACGAAAACGAGGGCCGAGACGGCAGAGAGCATCATCCCAGCTCCCGAAACACCAGCAGCAATCCTGCTACAGCTATTTCTTGAGGGTCGCCATGCGGAGGCCCCGAAGACTGGTTGGAAGCGTTTGAACGTGCCGCACAGTTGAAACCGCGGAAGAACAAGGCGAGATTACGGCACGCCTTCCACTTTCTTCAACACGTGGCACATACGTGGCTTGAAAACTATAAGAGCTCCTTTGCGAGTGGGAAGCCTTCACATCCTAATTTCTTCAGGCATTCACCAGTGTACTGCGAAGAGAAGGGAGGACCTACTCCTCCAAGTACAGGTACAACAGCCTATTGAGCGAATGATGGTCTTAGTCACGCTGACTAGATTGTTCCGACGCGCAGACCTTAAAACGTCTGAATAAATGAAGTTCCGGTATTTAATAAGAAGCGCAAAATTTTTTTTTTTTTTTGCGCCGGACTGGTTTTGATTATTCCAAACACCGTCGCAAAGGTTTTCGCCGAAGAAAGTACGATGGAGAAAATTTTAGACTCGCACGCCTGGCAGTATGATCGTCCTGCGCAAGCGCAGACATCGAACCACACCAAATGAGTGCAATTAACCCCAACTCCTTGAAAGAAACTATACGAGCAGTGGTACGCGAGTAGCTACAGAAGGTCAAGGTGCCAGGGCACTACCTCAGATCGTTTCCCCTTAATGACGGGTTCCGGGAAGAAGTCGAACAAACGCTGGGAACATCGACGATGCCACCATCGCAGCCGTATGTCGCGATCTACGTCCGTGGTTTGAGTCACCTGCCAAGCCCTCGTCGTGAGTCATTCACGCATACATTACGGCGCCCCCAGCAATCCAATCGCAACCGTCGCCCCGCCCCCCCCCCCCCCCCTCCCCCTTCGCCGTGCAACAATTAGCTCTGAGGAAGACAGATTTCAGGAGGACTGTTGATGGCCGCCCACACTGCTATCACAGCGGCGAAGCCGATCCATTTATCGCCCCTGCCCGTACGTGCACCTGTCACCCGCGGCCTTCCCGTTGATGCTTCTCGACCGTAGCCTAGTCTGCCGCGTGGGACATATAGGTTTATTTGGCGGAGAATGAGTGCAGACCAAGACGCATTTACCAATCGCCGTCTCCTCTCCCATCCACCTCACCGAACCATCGTTTGTATGTCAGAAATAACCGAGGAAGGCGCACCAAGCACCCTCAGGGGAAACTAAAGTCAACGGCGTCTAGATTTGGGGATTTTGAACGCCGAAGATTCCAAGATACTCTAACGACGGAACGGTGCAGCCCCGACCGGACGCCCCGACGCTATCACGACACTACGGGCCGACGTCGCCGCAGTGTAAATCCCAAGGCGGACCTGTAAGTATCGTTTGACGGACAAAACATGAGCGCCCTCGTGGACATATCTGCAGGCTATTCCGTTGCCAGCCGACGTCTTGCAACTCAGTTGAGGAAGGGTTCGACTGAATGGAACTGCCCACTCATTCGCATAGTTGGAGGCCAACTGGTATCACCGATTGGGAGGTGCGCGCTAAGGGTTGCGATTCACGGACACACGGTTTTAACCATGTGTTTTAATCTGGAGCAGTGTTCGCGTTATCTCATTCTAGGCATGCACTTTCTGACGGACTACGGTGCCATAATTGATCTTCCATCCTAGTCTGTCACCTTTTTTATCGACTATGCCCTACCGTCGGTCGAAAGATCTGAAGATCCCGCCGCACTCAGCATCCTCGAGTCGCACGTAACCATCCCTCCATATTGCAGTCGGTTGATCTCCGTTGGCACCAAGTCGTCCAGCGACCTCGAGGGAATCGCCGAAAGCGACCGACGTCTGCTTTTTGAAAATTGCATCTCCTTTGCCCAAGGCCATGGAGATGCCATTTATTCCGTGCCAGGACAGGCAGACATTCTGCTCACAAACTTCGTTGCATACTTTCAGCACCTTAACACGGGTAAAAACCATGACTTTCTTCGCGGATATCACAGAAGCCAGTAATGTGGTTTCATCAACGAAAGTCCCGAATATCAAAATGCAGACCTACCTTCGAAATCAACTCTGCAATTCTCCAAAGGCAGCAATATATGCTCAGAAGCCTGCTTAATCGCTCGCTACCACGACTGCTTTTCCTCGTTATTCAAGATTCGCATGACGCCTCTCGTAAAACGTGGCATCGAAATGGAAGAACTAACCCGGCCAACGCACTTGTCACTGTACCAACTGTAACCAAAGAAATGCGACTCAATCCGAAAGCAATCCAACTAGACGCTGCATGACGGCATTATACAGTTATCCAAGAGCCCCTGGCGTTCCCAGTAGCACTTGTGAAGAAAAGAGGCGATACATTATGTTTATACGCCGACAATCGCCGCCATAACGAGATCAGAAATAACGTTAACCCCATACCGCTTTTTGACGACACCCTGGACCGCCTTTGTTATGCGAAATTTCTCGCCCATGAACCTCAAATCCTGCTATTGGCAAATCGATGTCGACGCGAGAGACCGAGTGCATGGGGACTACCTTGATAACACCAGACAGACGCTACGAGTTCAATGTCAAGCCGTCTGGGCTGTACTTTGCACCCGGTACGCTCCAACGCGTTATGGACACCGTCCTTGCAGGCCTCAAATGGCAGACCTTTCTTGTATACGTTGATGACCTCGCCGTGTTCACCCGAAATTTGAGGTACACCTCCAAATGTTAGAGACAACATTTGAGGCAATGAAATTTACAGGGTTGACTCACGAGATGTAAAACTTCAACGTCATGTGCGAGGAGCTAAAATTAATGGGTCACATATTGAACAATAAAGTCGTTTTCCTAGACCCCGAAAAAACTGATGCTGTCTCCCGATTTCCCCAGCGAACCAACAATAAAGCTGTGCGCCAAATCCTTGGACCATGCGCTTATTACCGCCGGTTCATGGAAGGCTTCTCACGCATAGCAGAGCCTCTTGTGCAGCTAACAAAGGACTCCGCAGATTTTGTCTGGGACCAAGAGCAAGGACCCACATTTCGAGAGCTTCAACGACAACTTCCAAGTCCACCCGTGCTCGCACACTTTGACGAAGACGCCGACACCGAAATACACACATGTGCGAGCAACGTCGGCTTCGGTGCTGTACTGATTCAAGAGCAGTGTACTGCTGAAAGCGCCATAGTTTACTCCAGTCACTCCTTAACGAAAGCAGAAGGGAACTACTAGACAGCGGGGAATGAGAGCATTGTTATGGTGCGGGCAACTTTGAAGTTTCGCTCCTGCCTATACGGCATGCTCTTTAGAATAGTAACCGACCATTACACTTTTTGCTGGCTTGCTGGCTTGGAAAAATCGTCCGGCCGTTTCGCAAGGTTGCGATTCCGACGCCAATTGCCTCTCGTGCGCTCCCGTGGACTCCCAGGAATGGACGCAGACGATGACGAGGCTTTTCTCAGAGCACTCACAGCACCCATATTCGTCGGCCGGCATCGCGCGGACCCAGAGTTATGGAAGCCTTATCAGTTGCCTAGAAGGCCAAGGCACCGAAGTACTAAGGCCATTCACACGTGATCTTCGGCGCTTTGCTAACACAGTGACGTTTTTGGTAAAAGAACTAGCAAACTACAACTACAACGTGCGTTCACGTCGTCACATCAGAACAGTGAAGGGAAATTCTGGAAGTATGCAAAGACGACTCAACGTCGGGACACCAGGGACAAGCACGTTCTCTCGCGATGATCCCAGCAAGGTCCTACTGCCATGGCTTGTGTCGAATGGTGCCAGCTACGTGCGAACCTGCCGAGAGCGCCAGCGCCTCAAAACACCTCCAGTGGAGTGTGTGAGCCTTCCTAAGCGGATTAAGACAGCCTCCAGACCGTTTGAAAAAAGTTGCAACTGACCTGCTTGAATTTTTCCCTACGTCGGCGTCCGGCAACAAGTGCGTAATTGACCCAACGGACTACCTCACCCTTTTTGCCGAAACTAAAGCCCTGCCTAGCGACACTGCCATGGAGATAGCATATTTTTTCGTTCATGATATAATTCTCCGTCACATCGCACGTACGGTAGTCATCGCTAACAGAGGACCCGCTTTTACAGCTGAACTGAAGCAACAAATATTGCACTAGAGGCACACGAGCCATCACAGAACGACAGCTTGCCAACATGACGCTCGCGGACATGCTGTGAATGTATGTGGACGTGCAACACAAGACGTGGGACGACATCTTACCGTACGTAACGTTCGCGTATAACACTGCGGTTCCAAAGACGACACAGACGACCCTGTTTCACCTTATCTACCCTACGTTCTTACCCACGTCGAAGACGACGACTTGAACAGCAATGTGGACAAATTCTTACAACTGACAGAAGAGGCGCGCCAGATTGCTCCTGTCCGGATAAAAGAAAAACAGCGACCCGGCGCCAGACGTTACTGCCTACGAAAACGCGACAGAGAATACAAGCCTTGAGACCAAGTCTGGGTTTGGACGCCTGAACGTCAACGAGGTTTTAGTGAGAAGCTGCTCCGCCGCTACTTTGGGCCCTACAAGATTATCCGCCGAATCGGAGAGCTTGATTACGAGGTCATCTCTGATAAAATTAAGAGCTCACCACGACGCCGTACGAGACAATACGTCGTCCACGGCTTTCACCTTAAACCTAACCGTGCCAGAGAAATGACCAATTATTTACTTCATGCTTATGTAAAGGTGTACAGCATCGAGTCAATGCTGCTTTCAGGGGTATTATGCCTCGCGTCGTGCTTTGTTTGCTCCGGGCTGCACTTCGGCTCATCTACACCTCTTAACGCGGAAACCACGAGTACGCACATTTCGTTAGCGCGCTTTTCAAGACGCCGCTCACGGTCGGCTCTAGAAAGTTCAGCTAGGTGGTGAAAAGAGTGGCTGGGTGACAGTTGGAAATTCCTCTCGCCGTCGACCATCGCCCACGCTCGCCTGCATGGCTCTCGGTCTGTTATTTTCGGACGGCACGAGTTCGCCCAAATAAAACCACGCTTCAGCTGTGTTCCTTCAAGTTGTTTCTGTGGATTCGCCACGTGACAATATCGAAGTATTTACCATTTTGTTCTTAGCCCGAGACTGAGGCAGGAAAAGAGGAAAGTTTCAAAGTAGAAGAAAAATGAACAGTCGAGGACACGTCTCTAACACAGCTAAAGACAAGTTTATTTGATCACCTTCTTATATACACTCCGCGAACTTCACCACAGAACCTTCTCGATCTCCGAAGCCAAAAGATAACAAAGGTCTCACATCGTTCCACCACAATTGTCAAACGCACTCACTACAATGTCAAACGACCTTGACGTTTTCCACAAAGCAACAAACAATAGCTCCCCTCACCCGGAAGACACCTGACTGAATCCTTCGCGTACACAGTACACTCTCCCCCTCTACTCTCCGACCCACAATCACAAAGCATCCCGGTAACAGAAGATATCAATCCACGTGATACACAAAGGAGGAAACCACTTACACCTTCACATTCAACAACCACTTTACAAAACGTTCAAATCCGCAAGAATGATTTTGCACTGCTGCTAAGCTGTAACGACACCTGACTAATGCAGTTGCCCATTGATTTCATTCTTAGTGTTTCTTTTACAACCCTTTTGATGTCGTTTAACTCCCTGTGTATTATTTCTGTTTCAGACCAGTGGGGTATAAAATTATTACATTCTTGAACATGTTTCGCTATTTCCGAATTGGCCATGTTCTTTTTGACATTCCTTTTGTGTTCAGTCAATCTGTCATTTATACACCTTGACGTCTGCCCCACATATTTAAAGCCACATTCCAGGGAGATTTCATATACCACTCCATTACCACACGGAATAGACTTTTCTCGATGCGTTTTTGCGCATACCCTTACACTTTTGTGGAAGGGTGTGAGCTTACTCAACTTATAATCCGCTCTCTAACTAACTCAATTATAATCGTGTACGCGAAGGATTCAGTCAAGTGTCTTCCGGGTGAGGGGAGCTATTGTTTGTTGCTCTGTGGAAAACGTCAAGGTCGTTTGACAATTGTGGTGGAAAGATGTGAGACCTTTGTTATCTTTTGGCTTTGGAGATAGAGAAGGTTCTGTGGTGAAGTTCGTGGAGTGTATATAAGAAGGTGACCAAATAAACTTGTCTTTAGCTGTAAGACGAGACGTTTCTTCGACTGTTCATTTTTCTTCTACTTTGAAACTTTCCTCTTTTGCTGCCTCAGTCTCGGGCTAAGAACAAAATGGTTAACATCCACCAGCTCGCCTGCGCAATCACTACATTACCATCGAAGTATTTGTTTGCAAGCGTTTTTTTGCCGTTATATTGTTTGTATGCAAAATAACAGCTTAAAATACGCATTATGAATGCAAACTTTTTGACGGGAATCACTAATTAATTCGTTATTTGCTAAAAAAAAAAGTCAGGTATTTTTAACCAGTCATTTTCGCAGGGCTTCATAAACTGTCAGAGCTGTTTGTCGCTATTTTTTATTCTGTCTTCGAGCCGCTGTAGGTAATCACCTTTTGCCTTCTTGCGACTTTGTACTTCGCCGTTAGGTCTTTCAGTTTCCCATAGGTTAATACTTACTAGTCTTGGTTTGTACCATGCATAAGCACTCTCCCGTTGTTTTTGTTAATCGTAATACACTAGCCTTGATACAAGTCATTGTTCACTTACGACTGAAAAATAACCCATAGCAAGTGCTAAAGTTTATGTTTGTCTTAATTACAAATATGTGTGCCTATATTGATATTGCCTTGTAACGTACCCCGTGTTTATCCAGCTAGGTTTGGTCGCTTTCAGTGGCGGTTATCAATGTATGTTATTCATAGAGTAATTATTGTCTCTTCTACCTATTTTGCCGGGCCAAGTCCTACAAGTTCGCGTTAGACTTGGACGGGCCCCTTTCCTATTGTGTCAAAATTTCTTTGAAACTGAAAATTATTGATATATATTATTATTATTATTATTATTATTATTATTATTACTCAACAAAAACACAAAACTCTTAACTGTATCAAGCAATCTTAACACGTTATAAGTACGAAAACAATCTTTACACGTTATATTTTATTTTCAGTACAACATAGTTCACAGTGTATTTAAGATTGATATTTCAGTTTTATGCACATCAGGTGACCAAGCCTGGAAACCGACAAGATATACGTGAACCACTAAGTCTTGTTAACTTACTCCTCCGTACCCCAATCTCTTCTAGTCACTTGCCCCTTAAACCATGCAATGTGAGGCGCGTAAAAAATGCTCCAATCAGAGTGTCAAAGTCGGCCCATTGATGTACTTCGCAAGTTTTGAGAATACGCGCCAGAAAATTGGTTTGGCATACCGTAAAGTGGCAGGTCTTGTGTGTACGTCACCCGATTGGCCTGACTGTTGTTCCTATTTTCGCCAAGGTGAATCTTCAATGCGACGGCGCTACTTTCGCGGATCCCAGGATTCCCGATATCTAGATGCTAATATACAGCATACGACCAGAGTGCTTCACATTTGGCCTCAGTGTCAGTAAGTCTTGGCCTGAGAAGGACGGCTTCAAGTTCAAGAACGCTATTGAGAAAGCACTGAAGGATCTGAGAGACCGCTTGACCCGATCTTCTTAAGAACTTGATTCTTTGTTGCCTGAACTTTGTCGCTTCATTTGTTTTGCAAGGCCCTTTGGTGAACATCACGGAGCACATAATCGTCTAATGAATCAAGAACCGATGAAAAGAGCAGGACACGGAAATAAAGCAATATGAATGAGTAATTCTGAATACAATTACTTAGTCCGTTTATTTTTTTAACAAACCTACTAACACCCAAATTTATTCCAGAGAATTGAAGAAAAAAGCGATTTATACGGAGAAGATTGTTTATGAGATTGTCGAAATTGTCCAAGGTTTTTCTTTACCTGTTGTTGATACATTTCGCTTTGATTATTTTGCGGGTGGTCTGTCGAGGCACCTCGTGTGTCCAGAAATGAAGCGACCGCGGACTGGCTCCTTTATTTCTACACCTCTTTGTGTACGCTTCATAGCGAGACAAAGCGCTTTTTCTTTCCGTGGTATTTTGTGCCATGCCGAATGTGCAGAAGGGAAAATTGCCGCGCTCTGGTTTGTTTACGTTGAAGCCGCTTAGCTTATCCGTCGGGTCCAAAACTGAAGGTTTGCTTTGTTCGTGTTTTCGTTTGTGCTCTGTCGCGCCGTGTGAGTTTGCCGAAGAGAAAATATCGGAGTCCAGCTTGGTATTGGAAAGGCCACTTTCTCAACGCGTTCGATTAAGGGTGTCGGGTGAACGCATCCTCCAACGCCCAGAGACGCTGTAGAAGCTGGATGAAGTGGAAAAGTTATGTTGTGTATCTTTGTTTCACAGCGAAGATGCATATGACCTGTTGGTTGTTTTTGTTTCGTGTCTGTCGAAAGAACAGTAGTCGACAAAATAATCGACAGAAAGAATCGCTGGGTGATTTCAGATAAGATCGACCAAAGGGTGGCTGGTCGACATTTTTAAATTAACCGATGTTTTTATATGACATTGTCTAGTGTCTGGTATAAACGAATCCACACTTAGTTTTGACCAGAACAAAAATTTGAAGACAAGAAAAATCGTAAGGCAGGGAGAGGTGGACAGTTGCAATAACGCGCACTGATGGAGGGGGCAAGTTTGAAAGTGAATAATTAAAACAATAAAATTAGGACAATTTTAAAACTTTTTATGAACAAACTATGGGTACAACTTGCTTGTAATAGAAAGTAATGATATTTATTAAAAATTTATTTAGTTTTCTAAAAATTGCCAAACAAGCCTGCTCGAACGACAAATGGCAAACTTCGGAAATCTGTATCTCATGAAATAATTTAATCATTATTACATAACTTGCAGACATTATTTTACTAATATATGGCTATTATTGAAAAAATAAATAAGGTATCTGAGTGACACAATAGTTACAATATATTTAGGCAAACATGGGAAAAAAATCAAACAAAGAAAAATTCCAATGCGAATAAAAAAAAAAAACAGCTTCGATTTTTTTTAAATTTGGGTACCCTGTTATACTCTATTTCAGCATTCATTTCTATTAAAAACATGTTGCATCATCGCACTGTGAAAGAAGAAACAACTCCCCAAAGTAGGGTCCTTATTCAAAGCCTACACTTAGCAGTGTCCTATACAAGAAGTGACTCTGAGTTCCAGTTTCATGAAACTTGCACAAATCTTTTATATATATTTATTCAGATGAGGTCATTGATAAAAAGAGCGATCGGTCACACAGTAAAAGGGAGGAGAAACTATATACAGCATTTTACATAAGCGTACAAAGTGGTATCATATTAGAGACTAATGATTTGAGAAAAGATGATGCAGTGTGAAGTTGTACCTTCCGGTATATTTTACATCTAGAGTAAAATAAATAACTTTACTTCCACACACAAAAACAAAGATATAATAGTAAGATATTTAGGTTGGCTGTGTATTTACGATTACAAACAATTTCAGGTGACGGATGCCATAGTGCCTAACTGGAGCAGCTTCGATGCTCTCGGTGTATGAATGAATCGTGGCAAGCCGATATATTTTATCCTGCTCAAGGATAACATTTTGGGATTTTTTTTATAGTGATCAGATAAAAATTATTAGTAACCACCAACAAAAACAGTACGTTAAATACCCCGTGAAGAAAAATGTGATAAATAAGATGTCCCTGCATTCAAAATGAGCAGTCCTTGGGAAATCAAATTCGGCACTTTACGCTAAGGTTTTCCTCGCTGTACCCATTTAATAAAGTTGCTTCCAAGCAGATCCGACTGTCCGTGCTACATATACGTCACAGGTCCCTTCTGTGGATGACTTGCTGAGCCGCCACGCGTGCCAAGACTGAATGCCAGGGAAGACGCGCACCGTCAGCCACTCTTCTTTTTTTTGTTCACGATACCGAACAACCTCATTTTCGTCCAGATATACAAGATGCACGCCTTTCAGTTTCTTTGATAGAACGCTCACCATTGTCCTGGCCGTCTGAATTACGCTTACTGAACGTTCTCTCAGGTTGTCCAGCGTGGCCTGGTGCTTCACGAGTCCGCCAACTCCGTCACATGCATTTTTCCCATGTCCAGATGCAGAAAATAACCACTGGGCTTGTGGGCAATCGTCCTTTGCAAATTGGTGAAGCTGGTAGCGATTTTTGAAATGACCGGCGGCGCCGTCACTTACGTACGTCACGTACGAGTATACCGCAACGCTGTCTTCAACCCACTCCTTCACTTTTTCTAGAGCCAAGCAAGCGTGAGCGGCGTCGTGACACAGGTCCTCACTGATGATGGCAAAGCTGTTTGTAGATTTTCTTGTCGTCACTACACATGTAAATATCGAAACTTGTTTTTTTTTTTCATTGATATGCTTACACTTCGTCAGGAAGCACGATGGTCCAGTTTTCAGCAAAGTCAAAATGAAAGACAATGCTCCCGCGTTGCATGCACTGTTTTTCATCGTAGATCGCTTTACCTTGCGTTTGCCGGATATGGTTGTGAAGTACCCAACTTCCAACCGTCACTTGGATGACTTTTAGGAAAGTCTCAGGTTCCAAAGTTTTTTTCACAAGGTCGCCGGACTCCCATGTTGCAAGCACAATCTCTTCATCCTCCGGGATATCAAGTTCCTGGAGTGTAAGAAACTGGCCTTTTGGGCAGTGATCACAGTCTTCTTGAAGGCACAGTTCTGTTGCTGGGTCGCACAGAAATGCCGAGTTCATTTCACCAGTGTTGAATGTTGAGCCTGTAACGTTCTCTAGAGCGGCAATACAAAGATAATAATTGGCGCAGCGCACACAAACGCACACTTACTGGTGTGGAATACATTGGACCCATCTAGGGCGCAACGAATAAAATTTCGTTAGCCCAACGCCGGAATCGGGATGCTTGTCTTTGTATATACGGAAGGCCTCTCGTATTGAGCGTGTCATTAAGCGCTTTGGCACGAACGTTTTCTCTCCGTTGAGCATGACAGAGATGACATCCTTCTGGTTGGGACTTTGGCGCGAACATTGTAGCTCGTCTTTCGTGAAGTACTCTAGGGCAGCAGACAGGTTCTCAGGGCTCACCTTGCACCTCGTGTAAGGATCCGGCTCATACCACACGCGATGCTTTTCCTTGAGTTTTCGGAATTTACTGATGAGGTACATTGAGGCCTGTGGAATCATCTTTTGAACCTCATTCTTCGTCAGTGTTGACGGCAGGAGTGTAAGCAGTTGACAACGTTCCCGGAGAGAGGTGGCGGTTTCAAAGGCCTGCCGAAAGTTGTCCACCCACTCAGTGCATGTGGAGCATGTTGGTTCGGACGACCCCGATGGTGCGTCCCTGTCGTACGCAATACGTAGCCTTGAGCGTATATTCTTGACAGCAACCTGCTCCAGTTCTGTCTGCTTTCTCTTGACATAGGCAGGCCTGTCCCGACTTCTTACGACGCTTGGTTGTCTCAGCGGCGACACATCTGTAGGTAGTATGCTGCGATTTAGATCTTCAATTGCTTCTTCAGCTGGCACAAATATGTCAGGGCACTGCTCTGAGCTTCGCATCGAGATCTCCTTAGTGATGTGCATGAAGCCATGGTAGCACAGGTAGTCAGTCCGTCGCACTCACTTTAGTGGAACAGTCAGGCGGAAGAATTTGCTTCAACGAGTTTAGGTCCAACTCGCCAACACTTCGAAAATTCCGCTGCTTTGGTATAGTCTTTTTGTGTTTGCAAAAGTAATCTGCACAAAACACTCGTTTGGAGCTCCAGGACGTCTTCATAATGTATACATAAATAATAGAAATTAAACCTCAACTGATGGCATATAATTGCCAAGTGAAAGAACTGCTGGGTGCACAAGTGACAAGTCCGAGGCTGAGGAGCTCACTCACTGCAAACGTACATTTGAAAAGAGAGGTCACAACTGAGGCTGTCGGCAAAGCTTGATCCACGTCAAAGGAAGAAAGAGGGAAAGTCTCCAGACAAAAAATTGTGGTCAGCGGCCTTCGAAAAAGACTTTCCGGAATCGCACTGTCGTCCCTCCACGCGCTGATATGAAAGCACCCGAGCTTCTACCACGTGGTTCATGACACAGCCTGAGCCATGTCGGCGACCGGTTCGCGAGGGGTTGACGGTAGGGTTACGTTGATGGTCACTCGGATTAGCCCTTGCTGTACTGAGCTACCGCCTGCAGTGCCTTATCGCCGGCTGGTGTCAACAACGAGAACACACACACCCTGTCTACACCAAAACACGCGTCGCCGCCGCTTTTAAGCTTTTGTGAAATTGCTTTCTTTTGCCGCGGAGAACCGCCTTATCTTAACTACGCGCCTGAAATCCTTCCAGGCGGGCGTACACAATATCAAGCGTTTCGAGAAATGCCCGTGGAGTAGAACTATGGGAAAATTCGGAGCCCGCGATGTCGATATCGTCGCCGTTGTGTTGGTACGCCGTCGCGTACTGCAGTCCCCCGTTGGGGGAGGGGCGGGGGGGGGGGGGCGGTCTTACTACGATAACATGGCGACAGCGTTTACACTCTATCTATTTACGCGAGGCTCGAGTATTTGGGGATAATGCTGCCGGTTGGTGTGCCCCTCTGTGCCTGATATTATCGCCCGTGACGCCAGCGAGTGAGATGGCGACAGGCATGACTGCTCAGTAAACAGGCGTCGGCGGCCATGTTTTGCTGGTTGAAGCGAACCCCCTTGTCCTTGACAGCGAGCGGGGAAATGCGAAAAAAAGCTTGTATCGGCCGTTTTGCCAGAACTAGCGACGAGTGTCGTCTGCGGTTTCCGGCAACTATTTTGCCATAATCGTGAGCTTAGCGAGGAAATGATTTTTGCTAGCCACAGAACACTACCACGCAGAAAGGGAATGCTTGAACATGTTTTTGTTCTGGATATATATCAGGGATATATATGAGAGAGAGAGAGAGAGAGAGATGAAGGCAGAGCGGAAGAGGGAATAGCATATAGTGTCGCAGGAGAATAAAGTAAACAAAGTTCCTAGTGGCCGATGGCTGCATGATCTTTTCTCTGATCACTAGTCCGTAATATGATACCTCTTTGTACACAGTAGTTTCTCCTTAATTTAAGTGTGTGAACGATTTCTTTAGTTATCATTGGCCTCATCTGAATAAAAATATATAAAAGATGTGTGTTGGTTTCATGAAACTGGAACTCAGAGTCAGTTCTTGTATAAAACACTGCTACGTGTAGGCTTTGAAAAAGGACTCTACTTTGGGGAGTTGTATATTCTTTCTCAATAAAATGATGCAACATGTTTTTAATGGAAATGAATGCCGAAATAGAGTATAACAGGTTACCTAAATTTAAAAAAAATCGAGGGTGGTGTTTTTTTTTTATTCGCATCGGAATTTTTCTTTGTTTGATTTTTTTTCCATGTTTGACTAAATATATCATAACTATTGTATCACACAGATACCTTAGTTATTCTTTAAATATTAGCTATATATTAGTAGAATAATATCTGCAAATTATATCATAATGATTAAATTATTTCATGAGATACAGACCTCCAAAGTTTGCCATTTGTCGTTCAAGCAGGCATGTTTGTCAATTTTGAGACAAATAAATAAATTTTAAATAAATATGATTACTTTATATTACAAGCAAGCTATACCCATAGTTTGCGCCTAAAACGTATTAGAGTTCTCCTAATGTTATCGCTTTAGTTATTCACTCTCAAACGGGCCCCCTCCATCAGTGCGCGTTAATGCAACTGTCCACCACCTCATGCCTTACGATTTTTCCTGTCCCCAAGTATTTTTTCTAGTCAAAACTAAGTTTGGATTCGTTCATACCAGACACTAGACAATAACATATAAAAACATCAGTTGATTTGAAAATGTCGACTAGCCATCCTTTGGTCGATCTTATCTGAAATCACCCTCGAGTAGTTCAGATCGCCGAGGCGTCGGATGATCTTGTAAGGTCCAAAATAGCGTTTCAGAAGCTTCTCGCTGAGGCAACGGCGCCGTATCGGAGTCCACACCCATACCAGGTCTCCGGGTTGAAAACAGACGTCCCTGCGACGAAGGTTATACCGGCGTGCGTCGACTCGCTGTTTGTCTTGAATCTTGATTGTTGCCAGTTGACGAGCTTCCTCGGCTCGTGGAGAGATCAGTTGAGCGTCGTCGTTCCCATCATCGGTTCGCACGTGAGGCAGCATGGCGTCGTGCATCGTGGTAACCGTCCAGCCATGTACCAGCTGGAATGGCGTCATTCCAGTGGTTTCTTCAACCGCTGGGTTGTACGCGAACTTAACGTAGGGCAACACCCCGTCTCACGTCTTGTGCTCCACGTCGGCGTGCATGGAGATCATGTCGGCAATCGTCTTGTTGAGCCGCTCCGTGAGGCCGGTGGTCTGCGGATTATAAGCGGTGCTTCGTCGATGGCTGGTGTGACTGGGCCGAAGAACCGCTTGAGTCAGCTGTGCCATGAAAGATGACCCTCAATTTGTGATGAGCACTTCAGGTGCGCGCGCGGAATTACTTGTCGGTCGTTGAGTAATTTTGCTGTGCCTCCGACAGTGCCCGGCTTGCGTAAGCGATCACCCTGTCTGCTCCGTCTTGTCTTTGAACGAGTACCGCGCCGAGTCCGGCGTTGCTGGCGTCCGTGTAAACCTCCGTTTCCACTGATGGATCGAAGCGTTCGAAGACAGGGGGTGACTGGAGTCTCCTTCAGTTCGTTGAACGCTTGTTCTTGCTGCTCCCCTCAGTGGAAGTTCACGTGGTCCTTTGTCAGATGCGTGACCGGTGCAGAAATCTTGGCAAAATCGCGAACGAAAAGTCTGTATTAAGCGCTCAGACCAAGAAATCTTCATACGGCTTTCTTGTCTTTTGGGTACGGAAATTCGGCGATAGCGAATGTCGTTTCAGGGTCAGGGCTAACATCCTGAGCACTCACGGCATGGCCCAGGAATTTAAGCTTGACGTAAGCAAACCGACATTTGAATGGCGTTAGTATCAGTCCAGCACTCCGGCTCGCAGACGTCTCAGGTGCTCTCAAAGCCGCTTGCGAATACCACGACGTCGTCGAGGTAGACGGCACAGCTTTACCATTTCAAGCCGGAAGGTCGCCGGTGCTGTGCGCACTCCGAACTGCGTCACTTTATATTTAAACAGTCTGTCTGGCGTGACGAAGGCAGTCTTCTCACAATCCCGTTCGTCGACCTGGATCTGCCAGTACCCACTCTTCGGGTCCATCGACGAAAAGTATCGAGCGTGGCATATCCGGTCCCCAGTGTCGTTGATCCGTGGCAACGGGAAAACGTCCGTTTTTGTTTCTGCGTTCAACCGACGATAGTCCACTCAGAACGCCAGTGTTCTGTCTTTCTTCTTCACTAGTACTACTGGGGAAGCCCACGGACTGTTTGACGGCTGGACGATGTCGTCATCAAGTATTCGTTGAACTTGCTTCTGGATGTCCTTCCTTTCTTTTACGGAAGCTCGGTACGGTGGTCGACGCACATGAGTTGCGTCGTCATCAGTAACTATTCGATGCTTCGCAGTCGTTTTTTGGCACACCTTTGGTGATGTGGCGAGGCAGTCCTTGAACTCGGCGAGGAGGCCAGTCAGCTGTCGTCAGTGGGGGAGGGGGAGGTTCGGGTCGACGTCGAGCTCAGAGGATGACGCTGTCTCGCGTTGCGACGAAGGGGAGTCTTCAAAGATTCCGGCTATTGCGGCCGAGTCCTGGAGCTCCTCGATGTGTCCCACGGTGGTACTTTTTCTAGTGTGCTGAGCCTCTTGTCAGAAGTTCGTAACAAGGACGGTGGTGCGTCCGTCCTGGAGCTTCGTTACGCCTCTGGCGACACCGATCCCTCTTCTTAGGAGCAGTTGAACATTACCGCCCAGTAGGGCGTCTCCGCAGATTGCCGTTTTGGTTTCGACG
The DNA here is from genome assembly GCF_016920785.2 of Ixodes scapularis. Classification (NCBI taxonomy): domain Eukaryota; kingdom Metazoa; phylum Arthropoda; class Arachnida; order Ixodida; family Ixodidae; genus Ixodes; species Ixodes scapularis. The sequence goes on from NW_024609879.1 coordinate 31,609,032, forward strand.
GGTACCAGTACACTCGAGCGCGGCGGCAAGTTCACGTGCTCGGACAGTACACGCGCTGTGGCTGAGACGGCCGACGTTGTTTTTTGATCCCTGGACGTTATAACAGGTTTTCGCTGTGTCAGCTGGTCTCTTCCAGGTCGATAATGGCGTCGTATTCGCAGAAAAAGTCCATGCCGAGTGTAACGTCTCTTGCACGGTCTCACAGAACAACAAACTTCACAGGGAACGTCTCACCGTGGATCTCAAAACGAGAAGTGCACGTTTCCGACTAGTGTGATGAGGTGCCAACCGGCAGTTCCTATCTGTGGACTATCCCACGGCGTCGTCACTTTCCGAAGGCATTGGAAGAGCCTCCCACTCAGGACGGGATTGTCTGCTCCGGTGTCGACGAGAGCCGACGCGTCGTCCCTTCGAGAACGACGTTTAGGTTATTCTTTATCGTTGAAGAAGGTTCACTCTTCAACGACAGTTCAGTGAGTAGCGAGGTGAGTAGCGAGGGGCGACAGGCTTTCACGTTGGGGTTGGTGCATTGGCAAAGACGGTCGTCGATCGTAGCGACGGCGACCAGAACGTTCAGCGGGACGCAGTTTCGGGGGACTGAGGTCGTCGCAGGTTCTCGTCGATCTCCCGAGGGCGTTCACCATTACGGGGACACGGGTCGTTCGGGTGGAAACCGCGCAGCCTGAATCGTCGGTATGGGCATCGGTGGTAGGTATGGTCTGCTTCCCCGCAGTGGAGGTACAGAGGGCGTCGGTCGGGCGCCCTCCACACGTCTGTTTTTCTGGGTGCGGGGTGTTCCGGACGAACGTACGGCACCCCGTTACTCTTGTCGTCAAAGGTAGTGTGGCGTTGGGGTGTCTCGTCGAGGTGGCGACGTCTATTGGCCAGCAGCCGGTGGCGATCGTCGCGCCACTGAAGCGTAGGTTACCACCGGTTCTACGGGTTCAGGAATGTAGACACGAGACCCGGTTGAAAGGCTCGCTGCACTTCTTCTTGAACAAGCTCGGTGAGTGAGAGCGCAACTTGTCGTTCTGCTGTCGGCACCATCTTCTTAAGCTCCTCGCGGACAATGTCTCTGACCATCTCACGGATCGCAGACAGGTCGCAGCTGCCGGCACCAATGTTGCAGGTAGATGGCGGAGTCACGGTGGCGCCAGTATACCGCTGGTAATGGTTCGCCCTTGCGAGGAGTGCCCTTTCAAGGTTGGTTGCCATCGAAACGAAGCATTCCACTGCTGACGAAGGATTGCAGACAAGGCCGCCAAAAATGTCATCCTTAACACCTGGCATGAGTACCCGCAGCCTCTCTGCATCGGTGGCTTGCGGGTCGGCGCCGGTGAACAGGCGGAGGACGTCTTCAGTGAAAGATGTAACACTTTCCTTCGGTCCCTGGTTTCTCCCTCGAAGCAGGTTTTCGGCCGGCTCACGTCTGTGTAGACTGACAAATATTTTCTTCAACCGGTTCATACAAACTTCCCACGTGGTCAAGGCGACTTCTTAATTTTCCTACCGTTGCCTTGCTGTTCCTTTCAGTGAGAAGTAGATGTTTTGGGGCGGTTGTTTATCACTCCAACCATTGTGGCGGGCCACTCGTTCGTACTGCAGAAGACAGTCTTTTACGTCCTCATGGATTTCACCGCGCAATGGCGTCGGCACGCGGGGAACCACAGGCAAACACACCTAAGACGACGCTGCTGGAGGGTTTTCTGTCTGCTGGGCCGGGGAGCTCATCGTCGACTTTGATGCCTTCTTTGTCTTGTTCGGTAGTAATCGAAAATTAGGGCGTTATTCTTGGAGACGCTGGCTTGCCCGGGGCCCTGCGTCTTCCATGAATAGTCGACTGAGGGTGAGGCTTGCCGAACGGGTCCTCGGAGGGGTACGGTTAAGAAACGTAAAGTGTGTACCCCGCACCTCCATAAGAATGTCATGGGTGGTGATTAAAGGAACAATAAATAGACAGGAGGAAGTAAAAGTTTACTTGGGCGAACTAATGCGCAAAACGAAAAGGTAAAAAGAAGATAAGAAGAGAGCGTCGCGGTCATCAAAGTGGGCGTAACAACAGGTTCGAGCGCTGGGGCGAGACTGACCGCGGCTCGCCACGCGGAACCACTTTTGTACACGCATGGTCTCTGGAACAATCGTATTGGAGGATTTGGCCCGTAGAACATTCTGACCTAGGACAAGCAACACTGTTCTCAGATTTACCAGCACATCATATAACAGATTCAACCACAATTTGTCCACGCGGCCAGACATTGAACACTGACTTTTTGCGTAAAAGGCAAGAGCTATAACTGTTGGACCTCGAGCGCGCTGCTGTGTGATCAGGAGCGCGCGCGGCAATATGCACAATAGACTCCTTGCAAAACCCCATTAAAAACACTGAGAGCCACCAATTTTTTTTTGACGTGAAGCAAACGACTGAGCCCCAGTTCAGGTTGAACGTGAATGCAGCATTTAAATCAGGCACTGAGCCGATCTCACAGTGACGGCTGACATAACCTTTTTGTCGAACAAAAGCACAAAGAATGAAGTCCTCGGGTAATTTGTGTAGTAGCTACTGTATTTAGTTGCATCACAATTTGGCAAACAGTAAAGGCTACAGTACCAGTAAGCCAATATGCACGTTGTTGAGGCATGTGGCAACATATAATCAGAAAGCTCTGACTCTGCAGAGATTTGTCGCATAATTTCCCTCCGTTTTTCTTATCGGCTCAATGGGGCAGTGGAAGTTGACCTTCGCCAAGGTACGGTAAAAGAAAGTATAGTCTACTCACACTTTTGAAAAAAAAAATGTATCTTGAAGAGGCTGAAAATAATGGTAGTCAAACTTTTGCAATATGACTGCTCCTCCGGGCAAGGGACAAATAAATACAAGTCTAGCCAAATACAAGTGACTTTGTCCGGGTTATTGGAACTAGGAAATAATCAACCGACTGATACAATACACTCTTGATGAAAAAAATTATGGCTGCCATAAATCCCACGAAAAGAAAAAAAATGTGCAGCCGATCTTCTATTTCCGAGTTTAATTGCGTTTAACGAATTGATGTTATGTGTGGTGCTATCTCTGTACCTTTAAAGAGTGGGGCTGCATCTTTCACAAAGATTCTAGATTTTAACTGATGGATTCTACAACCATCTAAGAGGAGTCTCATTGTAAACATGGAGGTTACTGCGGAATATGAATACCGATCGCCAAATTTAAGACCCTACTAATTTCTAAGAGACGTAGGATGCAGCATTTTGTGAACGTAAACATCTTTGACAGAAATCTTTCTGGTTAGTAAAATAAGAGACGAACTGGAGTTAACTAAAGTTTTACCAAAACAAATTCCCCCGATGCTTCGGGATCAGCTTGGTCCCTTGTTCACAAGTGACTGGGTTGGACGAAGGGGAAAACCGCGTTTGTAGGCCGGTTGCGATTGCTGCGTCCGGGGTTTTCCACGAAGCGACGGAGCCCTGACACATAGACTCTTGGGAGAGTTACCGGAGACTTGTTGATCTTAGTTTTTGTTGTCCGGATGTACCGTTGCTAGGACTGCGCTCATAAACGACAAGTGTCTAGCCGACCAAACACGCTTGTCCGCTGACGAGACCTGATGTGTATTGGAGCTGTGCCTCACAAGCACCTACTTCTTGTTCGATGGGCTCTTCAAGCAGAGAAGAAGCACTATAATAGGAGCAGCTATCTTGGTCATCCTTGGCCAGCCTTACCTTGAAACAGACTGAGCAGCAAGCCCTTACTTCTTCCTTCCGAAGCCGAAAAACTTTCTTCGTTATGTACACGGCTGTTTTTGCGTAGTAAAGAAAACTAAAATCAACCGTCCTTGCCAAAACTTTAATCTAGTTGGACCCACTATTGAGTTCACCTCGAAACGCCAAAAAGATGGTGCGCTTCAGTGTTTGGACGTCAGTGTGAAGAAGATTTCAGACAAGCTGGGCTTCTCGGTGTACCGGAAGCCTACACACACAGGAATGTATTTGAGCTGTGACTCATACCATCCTACAACCTAGAAGATATTGGGGGTTCCTGCGTTCTTCAGACGTGCCATGTCTGTACCCTCGACGGAGGAGACTTTCTGGATAAAGGTCAAGAATATCAAGGCTGACCTTCAAAACAACGTCTACACCAATATATTTATTACCCCAGTCTACGAGAAGCTGCGCCGTCCGCGTCTCTCAACAGTCCCGGCTCTCTTGAGCCGTCTGTGCCTGCCATTCTTAAGGAACGTCAGCGAGAACATCGGACGCGCCCGTCGAAAGCATGGGTTTGCGGTCACTCATGAACCAGTGTCCACCCTCCTTCACCAAGTTCCGCTCGCTAAGGAGAGACCTGGAAATAAGAAGCTCGAAGGCCTCATTTTTCGCATCCCGTGCGCCAACTGCCTTGCCACCTAAGTCAGGGAAACCGAGAACTATGCTTTCGCCACCACAAAAACTACGTGAAGAAGAACGACGTTCAAGGCTGTGTTCCCTTTGAACACGCAGCGAAACTGGGTCACAGCGTTTCCTTCGACAAAAGCGAGATCCTGGGCATTGACCGACACTGGCGTAAACGTTTGCAGATACAATTCTGGTAAATCTAGAAAACAAAAAGGATAACCTTAACAGGTCTTCGGGCACCCTCACAAGGATCTATATGTCAAGGCTTCGTCGCTTCGTGGAAAAAACCAAAAGCAGCAATCGCAGCCAGCCTACAGGAGCAGCTTCAACCTCCGTATATAACCCAGAGTCACCAGTGACCAATGGACCGAGCTGGTGATGAAATGTTGGGTCATTTTGTTTTTGATAAACTTAGGTTAAAGTTTAGAAATTCAGTCAGAATAGTATTTTGTGCATTAATAAATAAAAAGTGCGAAGACTTGCTAACTGTGTTTTGAGTTCCTAGGGGAGAGCGCGTCGTCTTCAGTAACGATGCGATGCTTCGTAAGGGTGGTTTGGCGTATCGACGACATCACAAAGCAGTCGCTGTATTCGGCGAGGCGATCACTCAGCCGCCGTCGTTTGGGACCCGGAAGCTAAGAGTCCATGTCGAGCTGCGCTGGCGACGTACAGTTTTGCTGAAACGGCGATGAGCCTTCAGTAATCGCGCTGATTTTGGCGGAGTTTCCAAGTTTCTTGACATGGTCCACAGCTGCACCTTTATTGAGGTGTTGCGTTTCTTGTCGGAAGTTTGTCACAAGGACCACAGTACGCCCATCCTCAAGTTCAGGCACTCCTCTTGCAACGCCTATTCCTCTTTCCAGCAGCAATTGAAGGTTACCTTCCAGAACAACTTCACCGCAATAGCTGCACCGATCGCGACGCGTGCTAAAGTACGTGGTCGTGGCGGTAGGTTCACGTGGTCGGCTGGGACTCGGACGGCGGCTGACGCAGTTTGTGGTTCTTTTGAAGGAGGTACAGGTGTCCGCAGCGTCGATCTGTTTTTTCCAAGGTCGATGATGGCGCCGTATTCACCCAGAAAGTTCACGCTGAGAATGGCGTCTGTGAAACAATATTGTAGAACAACGAAGTTGACAGGCCCGTCTGGCCGTGACTTTCGATGCCAGCAGTGCACCTTCCGACAGGCGTGATAAGGTGTCCTTCAGCGGTTCGAATCTGCGGGCCATCCCCCGACGACTTCACTTTTCCAAGGCAGCGATAGAGCCCCCCACTCAACACTGAGTAGTCTGCTGCGGTGTCCATGATTGCCGATGCGTCGAGGCTGTCGATAACAACGTTCTAGTTTTTTGGCACCGTTGTCAGAGCGTCGTTGCGATGTGTGACGTCGGGGAAGTGGAAGTGCCCCGGCGTTCGTGGAAGCTATTACGTCGTCCGTACACAGCAACTTCACTTCCGGGAGGTGCCGCGCTTAGTTTTCATGGCGAGACAAGGGCGACGGGCTCCTACGACGGAGTCGGTGCACCGGCGAAGCTGGATCTCGTAATGACGGCGACCGAGACCCGCAGCGAGGTGCAGGTGGGGGGCGGGCGGGGGAGGAGGGGGGAGCGGGGGAGGGGGGGCTGAGGTCGTCGAAGGTACTCTTCAATTTCCTCTGGTCATTCACTGTAGTGTGGCCGTGGGTCGTTTGGGGTGGAATCCCCGTGGCCCTATTTACCCGTAGGGGAAACGGCGGTACGTATGGTCGGCTTCCCCACAGTGGTAGCACATTGGGCGTCGATTGGCCGCCCTCCATACGTCGCTCTTACTCGGCGAGGGTTGTTTTGGACGGACCTACTCTACCTGCCTTTCCTGACATCGAGGATGCTGCGGCATCGGAGGGTCTCAACGGGGTAGTGTCGTGGCCCGGCGGTTAGATTACGGCGGTCGTCGGGCCATGGCAGCGTAGCTCAACGCTTGATCCTATGGCGTAATCGTGTTGATGGGAACTTCAGGCTGGAAGGTTCGGTGAACCTCCTGTGGGGTAACCTCGGCGACCTATAGTGAGGACAGGCTGTCCGCAGTGGGAGCATCTTACGGAGGTTCCCTCGGACGACTTCACGGGTGATGTCATGAATTCTGGTTATGCAGGGCTGATGCCGTAGCTCAATACAGAAGAAGCAGCGATGCTCATGTGCCGATGGTAGTGGCTGGCTCTTACGAGGAGGGCACGTTTCATATTCATGGTTTCCTTGACGAAATCTGTGATGGTGGATGGGGGGTTGCCGACAAGACTACCGAAGATGTCATTCTTCACACTTCGCACCGGGATCAGCAGCTTCGTTTCGTCGGTGGCTTGAGAGTTGGCGCGAGCGACAAAGCGCAGAAAATACTCGACGAAACTTTTGATAGTTTTGTTTGCGCCCTGGGTCCTCATTCAAAGAAGATCCTCGGCCCTCTGCCGTCGATATTGGTTGGTGAATTTCCGTCTCAGCGTACCCTAGCGGGCGGTCCACTAAGTCAAGGAAGTTTCGGGATTCTGAAACCAGTGTCTGGCCGTTCCTTCGAGCGCGAATTGAGTACTCTGCAGACGCTCTTCTTTCGTCCATCGGTTTCGCTGAGCGACTCGCTCAAACTGCTGTAGCCGGTCATCGAAGTTGTCATAAGACTCACTTTGGAATGACGCGGGCGCACGGGCAGTGACGGATAGGTCAACGACGCTTGGAGTGGTCATCGTCACGGTCTTCATCTTTGGTTTCTGCGGCAGGGGTCCAGATTCCGGAAATTAGCCTTTTGTAAGGTGGCTTCCTCGGGTGTCCGCGTCCACTGCGAAGGGTAGCCCTCCGGGGCTGATTACCTCAATTGGCTGGGATGTCTTCAGAGGTGTACGCTTCACGGGCACAGATCGCTCTACCCAGCACCTCCACCAACATGTCAAGAATAAGAATTGATGAGGCAATGAATTCTGAAGCAAACTAAACGCTTAATGGGACGAACGTCTGCCCAAAACAATATATATGCAAGTTAGCGTCGCAGGCGTCAATGGCGGTGTAACAGCAGCATCGAACTCCGCGGTGAGACTGACTCTGGGTTGCCAAGCGGAGCACCTTTTCTGGTAACGTGGGTTTCTGGAACATTCGGCCTAGAACGTTCGGCGCGTAGAACATTCGTAACTCGATCAGAGGATTAAGTTTTCAAATTTGCGCGAACGCCAACTAGAAGAGATAAATAAAAGAACATTCCACTCCCTAGAATCAAACCCAGACCCTCCGCGCGACAGCCAAGCACGGTAACCATTCGGTCACGTACGCTATCACTCAGCGACGAGCGTGGCAATATGCAAGGTCTCTGTGTTGTCGCGAGTTGAAAAAAATAAGTGTCCTTCGTCCCTCTCTCTTAAGTGTCTTTTTCTATTTGTCGTCTTTACTAATATATCCTTTTGTATTTTCTAAATATTACAAATAAGGGGGGTGAGCACTTTTTGTGATATGTGCGGATGTACGACATTTTGCAGTATTTTTTTTATTTACGTACTTGGCTGCAAAAAACGCGTTCTTTACCTGATGTCTGTACATTTTAGAGTGCAGCACTTAGGCGCCCGTTTCCGGCTTCAGCGGCGTCGGCGTCGCCGTCGGCGTAACCGCGCGGTGCATTATGGGAAATGTCCCATAATGCACCGCACAAGATCCTTGTGACGTCACTCGTAACGTCACGTGTGACGCCACGAGGGTCCCGCGCGGTGCATCATGGGACAATTCCCACGATGCAGCTGCTCCAATAAACCGAGCAACCGCCCTCCCCTTGAGCGTATGCTCAAGTCGGGCCATGTGGATGTCGAGTTGCTGCTCTAGTGTCTCTCGAAGGTCGACGAGGTGCAGGCACTTGCGAAGCTCTGACGTTCGTATGTGTCGAGGGAGCCCGAGGATGGTGCGGCGGGCCTCGCTATACAGTGTTGCAATCTTGTCGAAATAGCAGTAGCTGTAATGAATATGAACCACCTGCCGCCTACCAAGCCTCCATCGGACCTCATTGATCTCACGCAATATGCCCGGCCGGTCCCGCGAAATATGAATGCCAAACGCCAGGCCAAGCGTTCGGAGCATTATACTCGTCAAGGCCAAGCCGAGGTCACCGCATTATCTCGGGACCCTGCCCAGGTCATCGCGAATACTAATGTTGCCCTGCACACATCTGGCCGGTCTGCGACAACTGCGGTGTTCTCGTCCCATGATCCTGTAGAATGTGATCCTATTGTTCTTGCAAACACCAACAGGACCCTTTCATCGCCCCAACAAGCCGAAGCCCACGCCGTCCTCCTCGCACTCCAGACGTGTGAGCTCAGGAATCCAGAGCCCGGCACGCTTACGATGTTCACGTAATCTCAGACCACGATTTGCGCGCTTAAGACGCGTCTACTCGCGTCAAGTCCAACAATCGCCACTATTTACGGCACTGCACTTCGCCTGCACCACCTTCGAAGCGTCCGAGTCAGTATACGCTGGGTCCCAGGACATGCGCGCATTGCTGGCAACGAGATAGCCGACAGGGCTGCGTTGGAGGGGCTGCCTAGAGATTTCTCGTCCTCCCAGCGGAACTTACCGCTGCATCCCACGTCGCCCAATGTTGACCAGTTTCCCGAAGACGAAGCCTACGTGTACTACCCAGTCGAAGCTGTTCTCCTCGTCCGTCGGGACTAGAAACGCCAACTCGAAGACTCTTGGGCCACAGAACAGTTCCCAACACTCGAAAACACGTTCCGTAGGCACCAGATGGTACTGCTTTGACGGATTAGGACAGGTGAAGCGGTCACGCTCATCACGTCTATCGCTTCAAGCTGACCCGGCAACGTAAACTTCACCCTTACTATGTCCCACCAGACCCTCGCTGCCAGCGACGCAAAGACCCAGATGCCCTCCCGAAACTTCACCATCTCATTTGGGAGTGCGCAGCTCTGGTTGCCCAGCGTCAAGCAACCTAGACTACTGTTCTTCCCGAAGACTTTCCGACGACCATGCAAGAATGAGCGCATCCTGCCGGCGACTTCGAGTGCCGAACGAGGGTCCTGACTTCCTTCATCGACTCTGTGTGGCGGAGCGTACGTGGGCCCTCGTTATAATGATACTGTAAACGACGGAATTTTCGCGGGCTCAAATTTTCGCGAATTGGGCCGAAGTTGAAAAATTAAAAATATTCGCGGGTTCTAATTTTCGCGAATCCAGACTGACACCAGACCCCCTCCCCCCCCCCCCCCCCCCCCTTCCGGCCCGGTTGTCTTTCCATCTTTCTAGGATTCTGCGGCTTCAGTCAATTAGTCAAAATCTAGGAAAGGGACGACGGCAGTAGGTTGTGTGTCTAATGGTCCGGAAGTCACTGCCGTTACCCGCAGCTTCGAGACGCCGACAAAGGCTGGGTTAGTGTTCACATCGGTTTTCTTCGATGTGAACATTTCTCGAGTTCACTTTTCGAGGTCACACACTTTGCATGAAAGGACAACCGCCAAGGGCAATGGAGTCAAACCAGTGTGTGTAAATAAGTTAAGGGTCCAAACTAACTGGGTCACACACCCCTTAACCTTTCTTGGGTTTACTTTTTAAGGTCGCACACTCTTCATGGAAGGACAGCGACAAAGGGCGATGGGGTCCAACGATTGTACATAAACCGACTCAAACTAGGTTGAGGGGCCAATCAAGCTTGGCTGCGTACCGTGGTCGTCGACGCCAGCACGCTCTGTGTCAGTGCGGTACGTTTTCTTGTGCCCGTCAAGCTGCTGTCGCGCGATGTCCTTACTACGTTACTTCAAGCCAGTGGTCGAGAATGCTGAAGATCATCGTATGCCGGGACTGCCTGACCCACAGGTATGCAAGACCACATGTGATAAACGTTCTTTTACGTCGGCCAATCAAAGTGTTATTGCCGCTTCTACCGCCGTGGAATCCCGAAAGCGGAAACGAGGGCCCTACTCTGCTTACGATGACGAACTTAGATGTAAGATAGGAAAATATGCTGCGGAAAATGGGACAATTGCTGCAGTGAGGAAGTTTTCCGATGGAAGAGAAAAGCTTCTCAACGAGAGCACCGTCAGGGGGATGAAGACCTCCTATATCCAAGCCTGCAAGTCCTGTCATTCAAAAGAGCTGGCTACCTTGCCTGGTAAACTTCGAGGTGTCAAGCCTGTGCTTGGAAACTTGGATTATGACGTACGGGCGTACATTGTGGAGCTCAGAGAAGAGGACGGGGTTGTAAACTCCAGGATTTGCGTCACTGCTGAACTGGGCATTGTGCGGGCGACCAAGCCCACTTTCTTGCCAGAGTTTGGTGGGACTCTCGTTCTCGACAGACCCTGGGCAAGACCTTACCTGAACAGGATTGGATTCGTCAAGTGTAAGGCTACGAAGACTGCGCGAAATTTTCCAAACGATTTCGAGGGTGCCAAGAAGAAGTTCCTGCAGACTACCGACGAGAAGAGAAACCACTTCAGTATTCCCGGCTACTTGGTGCTCAACTGGGACCAAACAGGTGTCAAGCTGGTTCCGGCCAGCAAGTGGACGATGGAGGCCCGAGGTTCCAAGCAAGTTGGGGTGGTTGGATTGGACGACAAAAGGGAAGTCGCCGTTTTGATGACCACGACGCTTTCTGGCAAACTCTTGCCTCCTCAAGTGTTCTATGCAGGCAAAACAGACAGGTTCCATGCCAAGGTCATGTTCCAAATGACTGGGACGTGTGGCACAGTGACAACCACTGGAGCAACGAAGCCACAATGCTGCGATTTGTCGACACTGTTCTCCTTCCGTACGTGGACACATGCAGGAGTCGTGTGGGTGGTGCCAGTCAACATGCACTTTGCATTTTTTAAATCTTCGCTGCACGTCGTACGAAGAGTCTTCTGCAGAAACTAGCTGCAAACAACATTGAGTACGTCTTCGTCCCGGCAAGCTGCACGGAACTCCCGCAACCGATCGACCTAAGCATTAACAATGTGTTCAAGACTGCCATGATAAACCGCTTTACCCAGTGGTATGCCCGATGTGCACAAGTGGTGGTGGAGAAAGGACAAAGTGCAGCTGACGTTAAGATCGACTTGCGAGCAAGTGTTATGAAGCCCGTTCACGCAGCATGGCTGATTGAAGTGTATGCGGATCTGGAGAACCGCAGAGACACGATCCGAATCGGCTGTACTCTGGCAGGAATTGTCTGAAGGTACCAAATAAACTTCTTGATGTGAGCTGAATTCCGACTTATGACGTTATTTACTTCAGGATACTTTCCATATCCTATTCACATATCGCGTATAATGATATCGTTATGCTCTTTGGACGCGTGTTTCCCCCGTGTCTCAATGCCGCTTTCAATGTGATGAAATTTTTCCCGAATTGTTCGCGGGACCTATTGTTCGCTAAATTCGCGAAAATTAGGTCCACGCGAAAATGCCGTCGTTTACAGTATATTACATCATTTGAAGCCGCTAAGGACATAGACGCCACGTTTGAGAACGACTACGCCGCGTCAGTCCCTTGGACCGGGGTCGCGCTGCTGCAACGCCACCAAGATCGAAAGCCGCAGCGCTTCCCTATCTCCCTTCAAGCTGCGTCGGCATGAGTAGGCTGAACTGGTAGTGCGCTTTTCCGCAAGACCTCCCTTTACAGTTGGCTTCTTTGAAATGCACGTTCTATTTTACTTGCCTTCTCTCTCTAAGCTTGACGCGGCGCAAGCCAAAAAGAAAAAAAACGCCACAATACGGCGTCGCGTTTTTTTTTGTTTTTTTTTCTTTTTCTTAATTGTTGTCCGTCGAGTTCCTTTCTTCGACGGCTTTTTTAGCTACTCCTGCGGGTAGGCTCATGGGACAATGAGGCTGGAGGAATCTACTAGAACAACTCTAGAAGCGAGTAGGTCTTTGGACGCCGAAGGTCGGAAGTTGAACTCTCGAGTGAGATCTAGCACATTTTGGGATACAACCCAACCGCGGCCTCGTGTGTGAACGTTGCTTTTCGATTGTCGGTGGTGTCATGCTGTCATCCCGTACAGATTCTGTATATCCGCGCTTGGACGGAAAACCGGATGTGAAAGTTTCCATATTTGAGTTTCTGCAAGGATGACTAAGAAAGCGTGGACTATACAGCGAATCGAAGGGAAGATCTCGCTCCTTGACGGCATGGCAGGTGAGAACTTTTTAATTTTTATGATCGTGGTTTCGTTTCTTGTTTTTAATTTCCGCTTGAGAGTGATTTGGTTGCGGCATGGAAGCAGCATATTCAAATGCTGGTGCTAGTTGTAGCTGCAGAACTAAATAAAAACGACTTGATTTATGACTTCAGGTTGGAATGTTTTCACGAGGTATGCAAGTGATAGGTTATCGCGGTTGCAAGCAGCACATCGATTAAAAAACATAAAAAAAAACAACAACAACAGAAGTACATTGTGTCGTTTCTGCGTATCATCATCAGAGCGCATCAGAGCGCAGAAATGATCCGCCACAACTAACTAGTAAGACCTATATTTTAGCGGGTCTCTGAGCTATAGTTTGGAGTGCAGGCACGCCGGAATATGGTTCATTGATCAGTTCACTTATTAATACACTAGAGCCATATACTAACAAATTAGCTGGAGCCCCCTCAGGCCCCCCTACGAAAATGTCAGATCGGAGCCGTTCCAGTTCGGATCCACACGGTTTTTACCTTGCGGACAGTTCCGATCCGCGCGATTCTGGGTGTAACCAGTCGAATCCAGTGAGACGCAATGCACTGGAATCGCACGGTGATGAGTGGATGCGATCCGCCCCGCTTGTTCCAGTAGGGTCTGCTCCCAGCCAACGGGCGCGCACATGCGTGACTGGAGGAGGGAAGGATGGGGGCGGGGGGTCGGCGAACACCTCCGAGAGGAGAAGGCCCTAGCGCTCTTCTCGTGACGTCGCGGAGGAAGGCCATCGGGGGCACGCGTCGAAGCGAAGGCAACGCGCGTGGATCGATCATCGGAACACGTTTTTATTCACATACGCGTGTCTTATTACCTAAAATTAAAGCTGCACATAGCAACCAGTCTAGAAACCATTTTATTACATAGGCAAAATATTCTACTGCTAAGTAATCGGTATGAAATTGTACGAGGTAGGCGTATAAGAGGAAACATTGAGGCACGCAATTATTGCTGTAGGAATGCATATTTTACACAGAAATACTTCGACAAAATAACGAGACACGCAGTGATTCGACATAGCAAAACAGATTACAGTTAAAGGTCAGGTAGACGTAGTCAACGCGGACACGGCTAGATAAGTGTCACTTACGATCATGTAAGCGATGTTACCCGTGCAGTTACTGAATTTTTGCTTCATAGTCCGGCCACATGGCAAAAGTAATGTAATTTCGATCGAAATATATTATGGGGTCGACAAATCAGCTTGCGACGCTAGTAGAATCACTCAAGACCGCGAGCTCATTAAGTCCCATATCATTTAACGAAAATATATTAACTTTTCTGTGTGGCAAGAGTGCTAAACTTGCTATTTACAGTCAACTAATTTACTTCTCCCTATGGGCTCGAGCTGCCTTAGAACAAAATGTCGTATTTTGTTTGCAATAATGCTATTACCTTAATATAGTTAAGAACCTCGTATAAAAGCGGTAAGGGCAATAAAATGACATTAGTATAAATAAACACATAAGTATAAACAACGCACTTTCTATAATCACACAAACTTGTTATTCACCTTCCAGTGAAAACTAGAATATTACCACACATATTTACATATGCCGACGCAAATGCACGCGGATAACGACGAACAACATGCCATTCTATCACGAAAAACAAAAAAAAAAAAAAAAAAAACCGACTGCAGTACTTTACTTGCGTCCCATATGACCAAGAAACCCCGTAAATAAGTTGTTTGTCACCTGTCCATCGTATCCATACGTCCCACAATATCCGTGACGAAAACATCTGAATTGAAAATGAGGTCTATCGATAATCGTTCAGTGTCATCTTTGGTTAGTTGCCACACATGTCACTCAAACCGTAGGGGGACTCGTTCCTCGAATCCACGTAGATGCCGTTGTATCAAGCGAACACAAAAAAACTACCCGAGTCTGCGGTGAAGACCAAGAAACGACGGGAAGGATTAAAAGAACTACACACACATACACACGAGAACGGCGGCAGCAGTGTCGTAGGCTTAACGTTGTCGACCCATCTCTTGCTCGTGTGCGCTTCCTGTGGCGATGACTGGATTTTTTTTTTTCGGTTCCCTTCCCTTCTGAAAGTCTCAACGTTCCTTTTTAGACAGTCAGCAGCTCGCACACAACAAAAAATTACCAGAATCGGAGCCCGTACGAGAGAAGAAAACGTCGAAGCGGACCGGTTTATCCGAAAAGTGTGGGGATCTCTGGAATTGCACGTAGTCCCGCGGTTACGGGGATAATCATAAATATAAAATTGGTACTTTGAACCTTGGTAGCGCGTTGTATCTGATGTTTTTATTATATATATAATAAATCGTACGATACTGCGCTTTTAAAACATATATTAATGTCGCATAAACGCTAACGAACAAACACCCCGCGCCGCTCGACAAGAAACTTTTTTTTTCTTTTTCACGTCGATGTCAGCATTTTTTTTTTTTTTTCATAGTTGCGCTATGGACTTCCTTCTCCGACGTTGTGGCGTAACCACTCGGAGCGCTACGGCCTTCTCTTGTAGGAGGTGTTGGGTTGGCGGGGAACTTCCGCGGTCGCTCGCGGGTCACGTGTTAGGGACAGGCGCATCGGTTATGGCGGCTGCGAGCGGGCGTTCTCCGCGCACGCGCCTTGCATTGTCTGTTGCAGTCGGCGGTAGCGCTTGGAGAGTCTACCCTGGATGGATACCCAAGGACCTCGGCTTTGTATCTTTATATTGTGTGGAGCTGCCGACCCATTGCAGTTTGGCTCGGTATCTGGGTGCGCTAGTGTGCTAGACGAGAAAGACGTACAAAAACAGTTGTACGTCCTTCTTGGAGATTCGTTAGGCCTCTTGCGACACCTATTCCTTTTTCGAGGAGCAGTTGGACGCTGCCTTCCAGAAGAGCTTCACCGTGCATGGCTGCGTCGGTTATAACGCTGACGAAAACACTCGACCGCGGCGGCAGGTTCACATGGTCAGCGACAACTCGGATCGTGGTTGACGTCGTGTTGGTCTCCACCGGCGGTAAAACAGGTTTTCGCAGCGTCAACTGGTTTGCCCCGAGGTCGATGACGGCGCCATACTCGCAGAGAAAGTCCCTTCCGAGGATAACGTCCCTCGAACAGTCTTGCAGAACGACGAACTTCACAGGGCACGTTTCACCGTGGTTCTCGACGCGGGCAGTGCATCTCCCGACTGGCGTGATGAGATGTCCTCCGGCGGTTCGTATTTGGGGTCCATCCCACGGCGTCATGACTTTTCGCAGGCGGCGAGAGAGCCTCCCACTCAAGACTGAGTAGTCTGCTCCGGTGTCCAAAAGTGCCGATGCGACGTGGCCGTCGATTATAACGCTTAGGTTATAACGTAGCGTCGAGAGAGTGGGAGCGCTCCGTCGTTCTTGGAGGCTCTTTACTACGGTCGTCTTCGGCAACGCCACCTCCAGGCGTTGCCGCACTTAGTTTTCCCGGCGACGCAGGGGAGACACGCTTTCTCGGCGGGGTCGTGACACTGGGGACGCTGAACGCCGTGGCGATGGGGAGCGGGCTTCACGGCGCGGAGACGACACTGGGGAGGGCGATCGTCGGAGGTACTCCTCGATGTCGCGAGGGCGTTCGCCGTACCTCGGGCGTGGGTCGTTCGGGTGGAACCCACGCAGGCCCATTTGCCGGTAAAGACAACGGCGGTAGATATGGTCGGCCTCCCCGCAGTGGTAGCAGATGGGTCGTCGGTCCGCTGTCCTCCACACGTCGGTTTTCCTTGGCGCCGGCTGTTCTCGGCGGTCGTAGCGACGTACTTCGTCGTTGCGTTGGGGGTACGCCTGCGTTGGTGGGTCTCGTCGTGGCGCCACCGGGTGATGTTGAGCAGTTGGGGGCGGTCGTCGGGCGACTGCGGCGTAGGTCACTGTCGACTCATCGGCTGCGGCCACGCTGGCAGGAGTCTCGGGTTGAATTGCCCGCTGAACTTCTTCGCGTACCACTTCGGCTATCGACAGCGAAGCCGGCTGGTTGGCAGCAGGCAGCAGCTTCCTGAGCTCTTCCCGGACGATGTCGCGGACAAATGCACGAAGAGTGTCAGCGCTGACGCCGCCCTCCTCGAATCGGGAAGACGTCAGCGTCGAAGGAGCAGGCGTGCCGGCGAGTCGGTTGTATTGGGTGGCTCGGATTGGCAGGGCCCGCTCCATGTTAGATGCCTCGGCGACGAATTCATCGACAGTAGTCGGTGGGTTGCGAACAAGGCCACCGAAGATGTCACTCCTCACTCCTCCCATCAGAACGCGCAGCTTCTTCTGCTCGGTGCACTGAGGGTCGGCGCGGCTGCTCAGGCGGAGGACGTCTTCAACGAAGCTAGTGACCGTTTCCTTGGGCCCTTGAGTTCGTACTTCAAGGAGGTCTTTCGCTCGCTGTCGTCGTGTCTGGTTCGTGAATGTCTCCTTCAGGCCAGCGATACAGGTGTCCCACGACGTTAGCGACGGCTCGTGGTTTTCGAACCACTGCCTCGCGGTACCCTCCAAGGAGGAGTAGAGGTTTTGGAGGCGCTGCTCAGTGGTCCATCCATTATGGCGTGCTACACGTTCGTAGTGCTGAAGCCAGTCCTCTACGTCTTCGTGGGTCTCGCCATGGAAGGTTGTCGGGGTTCGCTGGGCAACAGGCAGGTAGATGACGGCGGCGCCGGTCGGGGACTGCGATTGCTGGTCGTCCATCGTCGGCCTCGCTGGCTGCCTGGTCCTGGGTGGCAGAAGTCCGTATTCCGGGTGTAGACCTTGGGTGCGGCGACTGGTCCGAGTTTCAGGTTCCGCGTTGAGTGGTCTTCCCACAGGGCTTGGAATCGGGCTTGCACTGCGGGCCCTGGGAGGGGAACGCAGCACGGGCATGCGGTACCCCGCACCTCCACCAAAATGTCACGGGTAGTGACCAAAAAACAAGAGATAAACATGAAGAAATAAACGTTTAATGTGGCGAACTTGTGCCAAAAATAAGAGGGTACAAAAGATAATAACACAACGTCGCGGGCGTCGAAGTCGGCGTTGCAACTGAGTCGAACGCTGAGGCTAAACTGCCTCCGCTCGCCTTGCGGAATCCCTTATGTACCCTCGTGGGCTTCTGGATCGTTCGGCGTAGAAGGTTCGGCGCGTAGAACATTCTGACCTCGAACGAGCAACATGTTTCTCGAATTTACCAGAACATTACTTTACAGAGTCAACAAAAATGCGCCTCCGCGGCCAGGATTCGAACCCTGGCTTTCAGCGTGGAAAGCACGCGCGATAACCGTTAGACCACGAGCGCGCTGCCTTCTTGGTCAGCAGCGATCGCGGTATTATACTTGGACAACTCGGATACCGCTTGCCCGCCGGAACTTCTCTATGCACTCAACACTGGATACTCTGCTTGTGCGTGCTGTGTACGTGTTCCGTGCACCGTGTTTGGTGACGACGCGCGGATGACCGTGTGCGCCGCCGGAATTACCGCTGCGCTCACCAGTGGACTCTACAAAAGTATTTCGCGCGACGTCCTTAGCCTTTACAAGGGGGAGATCGTCCCGATTTCAGACCCAGTCCGCCTGGTTCTGAAATCGCGACGATCTCTCGGTTGTAACGGCTAAGGGGTTAGCACGAAATTATTTTGTATGGTCCAGTGGTGAGCGCAGCGGGAATTCCTGCGGTGCACAGCCTGGGTCTAAAATTGGGGCTGGAACTGCGCGGTTCCAGGCTAGATACAAACTGGTGCCCCAATTTCGGGTCTAGGCGGTACCGGCACTTTTCATTCCGGCCTGTATCTGACATTTTCGTACGAGTCCCCATGGAGTCCCACCACACACCAGGAAGCTCTATGCAGCATATTAATAATAATATTATTATTATTATTATTATCATCATCATTATAGCGCAGTCGGCACATCAAATTCAAGAATAATTTTGATGCTTGTGATCCAAAATACAAGAACGAAACACTGCCAGTGTTTTCTCTCAAATACGGAACCACTTCAGCTGCACTATAAAGGGGTACGGAAACAAAAATTGAAATATTCAAATTTCGCTCGGAAATGAGTCTAAGCATGACGCTCGTTTGTATTTTGAACGACTGGCTATGTTTTTCGTTCCAAACGGTGCACTCGAGCAAGCGCTCGAAGAGAAGCGAACGGAGAGCACGATGCGTCATGGGATATCCAACGCAAACAAAAACAAAAAGAAACGGTTTCCCGTGTTCGAGGCATAGCAAGGCTTGCGTCGTTATGAGCTTCGTCCTTGGCGGCGTTGTCAGTTGTGGTGTTGTCAATAGCGTCAACGCGTTACAACCGAGGCGTTCAAAGTACCCGTAGGGTGACGAGCATGTGGCTGGCCCAAGGAGCACGTACCTTCCACAGCACTTTAAGCCTAAAGGTGAACGGGCTGGGAAGAGCAGCTTTTGCCCAAATTATGAGCGACCGGCTAATCTTCCAGGGGGAGAATGGCAGTATCCGGGTGCACAAACGAAGGTCGAAGAAAGAGGGGAGTCCCTTCTTCTGTCTTATTCGGACTGTTTGGTTAAATGCGCGATTTGTCAGTTGAGGATGAAAGCTAAGAAGGAAAATGTTGAAATTCCAAAGAGCGTCGCTGCTCCGATGGAACTTGCTACGCCATCACTACGTAGCAAGTTCGTCAACGTTGCTAGATTACCTCCCAAATAGGCTCCGCATATCCACCAGGTGCACATTGAAAGATCGTTTAATTAGCTTTGAAATTAGTTTGCCTGTTCCTTTCAACGCAAGACTGGTATTTTTGAGGTTACGCTGCAAGATGCAACACATTAAAGCAATAAAATGAGCGCTGGAATTTCGTTTCCCTACCTCTTTAAAGAAGCGCATTTGTGTTTCTTTTTTGCTTTTTCGTATCATTATATTCATTTTAGATTACATTACCTTTCTTTTGATTAATCTAATTTCCTCCTTTTTCGTTCTACTTCCTGCAGAAGCGGTCAAATACACATCCCGCATACTACTTTGACGAACTCGGGCTACTGTACGGCCTCCATGGGACAAGCTAAAACTGACAGCTGGTAAGAGTGCTTCGGTATGTATAGGCGACTAGCTTGCTTCTATTATGACGTGTCTACAAGGCACATTTACGAAGATGAAAACAAAATACTGCTAAGCAGCACGCTGTCAACGATCACTACAGCTAGCAAGGATGGAAACTAGAAACATCTTCCCAAGCGAGCGAATACTTGATGCCCTACCTGCTACGTGGTATACCTGCAGTGTGGCCATGTGCTGTAAAAAATAAGACACAGCGTCCCGGCCTTCGGCTATGTGGCCAGCCGTGCTGTCTACACCACCTTGAAAAACCTAAGGGGCTAAAAATGCAGGGCCGCATCGACACCACGAAACAAGTTGGCTACAGTTTGCTCGCACAGGAAGACTGTCCTCTCGCATTGAAACTCGTTTAGAAGGACTTGTTTTTCCTGGTGTAAATTGTGTAGAACACACCTATGTTGTTCACCAATCGGTGATGCCGTGCCAGCGCCGACTTGTTACATATCTCGTAATGGAACTACTCGCCAAAAAAAAAAGACTGTGAGAATTAACATGCGAGTGAGCTCATTTTAAAGCACCTGTTGTTGTTACAAGAAAATGCACAAGCATTTTCTTATGACATGTTTGCAGCAAAATGAATGTTCGCAATCATGCCAAGAATGCCAAACAAAAGTAACGGAAAGCTGAAACTCCGCAACCAAAGACACTCGCTGCCAACCGTCACGGATCTCAAAAAAGCGAGCTCAGACCAAGGGAGAGTATGTCCGACGCCTGTGATGATGAACCCATCGTGAGTTCCAGCTAAAGCACGTGTTGGACTGCAGTAAAAACATTCAACCGAGAAACCTTTGTTGCAAGATGACAACAATATTATAAGTGCCAGTGCAGCATCTAAAAAAAAAAGCTAAGGGGTCAAGGCTAGACAAATCTGTTCCTGTCCGGCAAGCAACATGCTTGCGCTTCGTCCTCATGCAAAGGCAACTGCGCTCTGAAGTCGGTGACTCTGTGTGTGTGTATGTGCAGATAGTCGGTGTTTTTTATAAATATAAAATTTTCACATTATGGCATTGCCAAGAAATAGGTCACAGGTGTTTATCGATGTACTGTAGTAACCACATTGCTTGCTTGCTGCAAAACAAGTACTATATTTGAACAGGCAGAGTGCATTGAATTGCTGTACCTATGCAGGTTTATCACAGGTCTAAGAAAGTTTGTTTGAATATGTGCAATACATTTTTCAATCTATGTGCAATACATTTTCCATACCAGCACATCACAATTTTATAATATTTGTTTTATACTCGTCTGGCAATTTGGGCCCCGTTGCTGTTGCATCAAGTGTCCCTACGGGTAGTGTACTCGGGCCTCTATTGTTTCTAATATATAACAATTACTTAGCATGATCAATTAAATCGACAATTAGACTTTTCGCTGATCCATAAGTTATTTACTGGAAAATTAATATACCTATACTGATCACAATATCGTCGAAGACGATTTCGATACAATATCATCATGGTGTTCCCTATGGCAGATGAACATTAACACATGTAAATGCAAAGAAATGTCCGTAATTAAGTCCTCCACTAAAACACTAACCCAGTACGCGTTACTCTCACAGCCACTAGAAAACGCATTGCCGTACAAGTATTTGGGCGTGTATTTTACAGACTTATTATTATAAATTGAGCAAATAACAAATAGCGCACTAAAAACACTTGGATTGTTAAAAGGCCATTTGTATAAGAAAATTCTTGTGTTCAATAAACACATCAATCATACAAGATATATAATAACCATATAAGATACATAAGAAACTTCTTAGAGGTTTCTTATATGTTTTTATATATCTTATATAGCTCTTACACGGTTCTTATAGGGCTCTTATATGTTCTTATATGTCTTGCATGATTCATATGTGTTTATTGGGAACAAATTTCTCATACAAATGAGAATTTTCAGGAGGGATCTAGCTCCCATTAAGACGAAATTACTCGCACACAAAACATTTATACTCCCAACATTAGAGTATGCAGGCATATTTTGAAATCCACAACTAAGTTACCGAATCTTTAGAACAAAGCAGCCAGATTTATATTCACTGATTATTCACCCGGAACTAGTGTCTTTGCTTTAAAAGCTAGCATAAATCTTCCTAACCTAGAAAGAAGACGAAAAATAGCCCGATCGGGCGACTCTGTTTTGTCAAGATTTGTATTTCTCAGATTGAAATTTTCAATCTACTTAGTGCTGGGCTGCCAATTTTATATCATCCATATTAGATAATTCCTGCAAGATTGAATCATTTCAGTGCCATACTTACTTTCCTCTTTTCTTCCTTAGCACTTTGCAACACTGACTGGAACAAACTACCTGACCATATGGTAACTGAGAGATGTCCCATTTCATTTAAAAAAATAGCATCAATTTGTGTAACTAAACCTTGATTTGTAAAACTGCATCATAACAATAACTTGCTAAGAAGAGTTTTTTTATGTGTGTGTGGCATTTTTGTTTTCGTTGGTGTCTATTTTTTATGTTGAATTATTTTTTGCCTTTTATGTTTCATTCCCCCTGATGTAATGCGTCTTTGGATGAATTTGAGGTGAATACACTTAAAAGAAATGAATGCCTCCGCATCATTTATCCAATTATTAATTTAGTTCATTGTATGGGGTCCTACTACTTCTTTTTTTTTTAAACAACTCCCATGTCGTCCAGAGATAGTTACACCACCCAGTTTATCGCTTAAAAAAATAACACATCTGTCTCAAGGTATCACTTTCTTGTATTTAACTACAATGATTGTAGGTTATATTAATTTTCCTGCGTTCTAAAATTGGTTCTTTAAATCACTCGGCGTTCGCAGCGCTCATGGTAGCTCGTCAAAAAGAAATAGTGCGAAAACCCGCGTTTCTACGACGTAAAAGCTAGGCCCGAAGCCTTCATCTCAGCTCTATAGCGCGGTTCTCGCAAGCCTACTGCCGTGACGTCACTGGGAGCGTGTGCTGGCATTCTCCTCTAGGTGGTGTTGGCTGCTCATTATGCATAGGGTGTATGAAGGCACTCTAATTATGCATCGTGCACGGGGCGGCCTGCGAACGCGAGTCGCCGCGGTGTTCGTGGTTCGGGTTGCGCCTGCCGAGTTTCTCTTTGAACTTGTTGCCCCGCGCCATTCGGGGCACGAATTTCGCGGTGGCTCGCGCTGAAACATGTCGGGGGCTCTCTTTTGTGTGGTGTCTAACCGGTATGGCCCCCGCTTTGGGCAGTGGCGTTTGTCTTAGGTTAAAATAAACGCTGTCTTCAGCTCACCCACGATGCAACGCGCGGGGAGGAGGAGGGAGAAGGGGTGGAGGAAGAAGGGGAGGGGAGAAGGAGGGGGAGGGGAGGAGGAGAGGAGGGGAGGAGCTTGAAGGATGAGGGGAGGGAGAGGAGGAATAGCAGAAAGGATGAGAAGGTCAGGAGGAGGGAGGAGTGTTATACCCTCCCCTCAGTACCCTTCCCTTCTTCTCCTCAAGAGCTGCGTTGTAATTCGGCGTTACAGGGTGTTGTAAACGTCTTTCATGTTTTTTTAAAAACATGAAAGACGTTTTTGAAAAAAACAATTGGTACCGAGGTGTAAAAAGAGGAGGTGTGGCCAGAGGAGTGCAACTTCCTATACCGCCCATGGAACGCGAATTGGTAAACACTAGGAGTCCGCAGCGCCATTAGAATCCCCTGGTATCCGGAGGGCTGTACGAAAATCGGGAACGCGACAGAACAGCACACGACAAAACAGCACGCGACAAAACAGCACGGTCAAAACAGCACGCGTCAAAATAGCACAGCGTCAAAACAGCACGGCCACAAAACAGCACTCGTCAAAAGAGCGCGCGACAAAAAAGCACAGCGTCAAAACGGCAGCGTGAAAACGGCACAGCGCCAGAAGAGCGCGTGCCAAAACAGCACGGCGACAAAACAGCACGCATGTAGCAACTTCGAGAGCGCTCTTCACCTCTCTCTGCGCGAATACTTTCGAACCTCCTTGACCCTTTCATTTATTGTCGCTAGGTTGTAAAGGATGGGAGCCTACTACTACCACTACTTAATTACGTTGATCTCTGAAGAGATTAGGTAGTTAGAGGTGATATCTTCGCGGCGATGTTGGCCGCGTTGTGTTGTTCTTTTTTTTTTTGTAGAACCAGCGAAAGAGGAAAAGTTATTGGGAAAAAGAAATCTATAAGTTCAAGTTATGAACCGTTTGGTTTGCGTCGGTCCGGTGAGGTTCCGTAGCACTCGTTGTTTCGTAATTACCACCTAAGCGTAAAACACTCCCTCCCCCCCCCCCCCCCCCACACCAAAAAAAAAAAATTAAGACAATTGGGAGATGCGTTGATTGCAGATGCATTGGTAGAACCGGTAATATAAGGGACTTTAATGTCGAGTGTATTCAAGGTGGACCATGGGCGCCGATTCTGCAGGGTTCATTCGCCGTGAATAAAATGTCCCGGAAACACGCGGCTGCAGCTAGCAGGCGAGAAGTTACTCTGCGTTAAATTCACGGATTATTGCCGCCGAAGGCCTCGTTCGAGTGGAAACCGGTGAAGCAGAAACATGCCACAGCCTCAGTGCTGTTGCCCTACAGCATGGGCTGAGGGAACCGTTGCCGCAAACGCTTTCTGGTTTTTTTTTTTTTTTTTTTTTTTAGCTAACGACAGCACATTGCCGTGCGAATGATTCATTTACTGTAGACGACATCACCAGCAAACTTGCGCGCCAAAATTAGCGAAACTGCTCGAGAAATAGCCGGAATACGCACCAGCGGAGGCTTCGGTACTGCCCAGGGAGCCTTCATGCGCCGCATCGAGTATATGCACTCCGTGCGACGCGACCGGCGCGCCGCCGCGCGGCCTTTACCGAAGGTAGGCAGTGAGAGCCCCAGCGAAACGAAACCACACTGCGTACATTGGTACGCATTGAAGTCAGAGCGATGTGGTTGCGCTGGGTCGACGGCATGAACTGCTGCGTCGTTAAGTGCTCCAATAGTTATGCGTCGCATCTCGTGGAGACAAAGTTACACAGTTTTTCACCTCGCCGATGTTTTGTGGGACACTCACAACGATGGACCCGTGCCGTACGACGCGAGAAATTTGGTCTCCCGATCATGTCTGCCACTGTGTCGGAACGGCTGACATATTCCACACTGCCGCTCTGCGCTCTGCGTTTGTTTTAGTACCAGTGACGCCTACATGTGTCAGCTCGAACTGAAACGCCATCCCACCCTCGCGGGTATGCAGTGCGAATTTCGTTGAAGGAATGCCCTCCAAGAAGTTCCGTCCCCATCGTACATATCGATGATATTTCCGGACCAGTATGGCACACAATCTGTACTCAATGAAGAAAGATTCGGACGGTACAAAAAGTGACAAATATGAATCTGAGGAAAACTACAATGAAACTTCGAAACACTGGACAATCGATGTTTGAGTATGGAAGTTCGAGTGGTGAGCTTTCTTTTTTGATCAGCCTCCTTTTGGATGTAGAAACGCGGACACACCGAGTTTTGTAGACAACATATTTTTTTTCTCTCGGCTTTAGATCCACCTATCGCAAAGTTGTTCGAACTGGAAGTACCGTCCACTGGTCCCTTCCTACCTGTAAAGTGTGCACCTCCCGACCATGTTGAGTGGCATTCTCTTGACAGCCTTCGACGGTCAAAACCGGTTCCCATTTAGTTACGCCGCCGAAAAATATTTCCACCTGGTTTAACTATGCCACCTCTTTTAAGTATATTAGGTGTTTTGTCAAGTTTTGGTTGTCAAAGTACCTGTGTGCCGAAAATCAGCACCTCGCAGAACAAGATTACTACACCACAGCTGACCGCAAAATCCCTTTGACGGCCAAACCGTGTGTTAGCCGGCAACTTGGTTTTGTCGGCTTTGAAACCACCTTCCGTAACGTTGTTTCAATTGCAAGTACAGTGCACTAGTCCCTTCCTACCTGTAAAGTCTCCATCTCCCACGACGAGTGATATTCTCTTGACAGCTCTTTCACGGTCAAAACCGTTTCCCATTCAGTTACGCCGCCCAAACCAAATTTCCACCCGGTTTTCCTATGCCACCTATTTTTGGTATTATAACTGTTGTGTCAAGTTACGATCATGTACAAGAATCTGTACGTTCAAATCTGCACTTCGCACAGCCAGGTTATAATACAACATTTCAGGTTCAATTTCGGATATTCCTGACAGCTTTATTCCTTTATTCGTTAGAAACACAACTTTCACACCTGCTGTCTTAATAAAACTTGGCTCACTTAGTGCAAAAACTTAGTGAACATCTCACTCGCCTCCAAATATCATCGTCTCAGCAGTCCTACCTTTAAAGCGACGACCGAAACAAATTTCCCACCGAGAGCAATTATCGTGGCGGTCGTCCTGCTTTTCGGAAAAAATCTCAAATTCCTTTTTCGACCGCAACTAAAGAAATTACCCCTAATAACGACTCTAACTCAGTATATAAGAAACGGAGAACAGCTAAATTCCCTTCTTAAATCTGCCCCAGCACTCATTCAACATCACCCTAAACTTATCGGCTCAAAATTCAAAAGTTCAGTCATTGCGCGCTTCCGCCGCCACAGCTTCCCACGCGAAAAGGCGCCGCAGTCCGCTGAGCGCGCCTCACTGTCGAACGCCAGCTCCCCCGCTAGCGGCGCTACGCGCGTTTTTCAAAGCGCGCTCTATAGTTCCCGCACGGAGCGTATACTCCCCACTCCGAACTTGCTCCCAACAGAACGGATTCGACGAATTGGCCGTCGACGTGTTGGCTTTCGACGAATCGGCCTACACCCTTCATTCCTTTACAGTACCTACTTTGAGGCATGCATTTTTTAACTCCATACGCTATATTTAGGGTTCAGCGTCTTCGGCTAAAACCGAATAAAACCGGTAAAGGTACGCCGAATTCATTTTTCCAAATTAGGTTTTAACTGAAAAAGGTCAGTATTTTCTAGGGCCTTCGGAGGGGTGGGGGGGGGGGGGGGGGGGTGACTTATTTATTACCGTATGACCACTTCCTTTCGCAGCTTTTAGCTTGTCTCCGAGATCGGTTTAACTCTCAACAAAAGCTCTGGAGGCGCAGGGTCTTCAGGACGAAATCTGGGTTTTTCACCCGAGTTTTGTGTGCCGAATTTTTTGTTCAAAGAACAGAGTTTATTCGTGAACTGAACAATGAAAATCAAGGGCATCCGTAAATGCCGCACATATTATAACACCCCTAGCTTCCGTCTACTAGAGGAGGGCACAAATACGATTGTTTTATTGTCGTTTCTGTGGTCGGCGCGAATTTACCACCTCTCGCAGTCGTGAAAATCGGGAAAAAACGCACTGAGTGCAATGCTTGCAAATTTCTGCATTTTGATATTTGCCTCTCCAACCGAAGGTGTAGTGAAGCTGATATTCGTCCTTTATAGAAATACGAGCATACGACGATAATGTCAAATCACGACAGGGCGCAAGTGCGTCTTGCAGAAGAGGTCACGTCGGCTGCCACAGACAGCAACAAATAACAAAACCAGTACCTAGTTTACTTATTATACATTTTGAAGAAACGCTTTTAAAAATAGAATTTTCGTCAGTATGCTCATTTTCGTCAATAAACCGAAAAGAATCGATAAGTTTACGAGTCTACAAATTTGCACCGCACTAAACCGAAAAATTCTGTTTGAAATAAAAACAGAAACAAGTTCGCCGAATTTCAAAATAATAGAAACCGAAACCGCCAAACCCTAGCTATATTGTCAATATCATGTTTTGACACTGAGCTTTTTTGTCGCGGTGCTGTTTTGACGCTGTTCTCTTTCGTCGCTGTGAGCTTTTGACGCTGTGCTCTTTTGTCGCCTCGCTGTATTGACGCTATGATGTTTTGACGCCGTGCTTTTATGGCATGTGCTCTTCTGTCGCTGTGTCGTTTTGACGCTGTGCTGTTTTGTCGCGTGCTATTTTGACGCGTGCTGTTTTGTCGCCGTGCTGTTTTGACGCTGTGCTGTTTTGACGCGTGCTGTTTTGACCGTGCTGTTTTGTCGCGTGCTGTTTTGTCGTGTGCTGTTCTGTCATGGTGCCACGAAAATCAACCCGGTGACACAAAGGAACCAAAACCGGAACCGCACGGCAGCGCCATTGTGCTTGGATGGATGGGTGGTAGCTTGTGCCACCTAGAGTCAAAAACAAAAATATTGTAGCTTTTTTTTTTTATGCCCGGTTTTTGTGTTGCTTCGCTAGGCTTCTGCAGCTTTGCGGCTGGTTTTTGCGCTTCAATGCTTGTTAATGTGCGTTGAAACGCACACAAGCCAGCACTGAAACGTGAGGCTAGCAACAAAGCAGCAGAAATCTAGCAAAGCAACAAAAGTGACACATTCACAAAAATATGAAATGCTTGTTTTCTTGCGTTCATTTTTGTTCAACAGGCAGCAGAAAATAGCGAAGATATTTCTCACTATTTTGCACACAAGAATCAAAGAAATGAACAACAAAACAGGATACAACGTTAACGTTACGTGCGACAAAGGTGATAATATCCGTCCTTGCAAAAACGCATCGCTAAATTTGCATAAATTCTCTGTAGATTCGTGATCCTTTTCGAGATTCTTGGAGTATACTCAAAGTCTTGCGGCGTTCAAGCACAGCCGTGGAGCCTAGAAAATAAAGTTGAATTAATTGCATGAATGGCATTTAGGTGCCTGACATGGTCGTATGAAGACAGCGAGGATATTCTATACCTCCTTCCGAAGAACGGTACTTTAAGTTCAACACAGCGACACTAAATACTTGTGCCTCCTCTGTTTTTTTTTTCCTTGAGTTAAATGCCACCACGCTAAATTGACTATCATTTGGAATTTGATTATATAAGTAAGCTTAAGTAAAGACCGATGAGGGTGTCTTGCAACTAAAGGAAAAAAAAAACAATGAGGTTAAGAAAAACAGAAGCTTATCTCTTTGGTCTTGAGTCTCCACCGAGAACCTGCATTAGTCTTCTTGTATAATTACTATAATTTAGGAGTGCGTCGCTCCTAAACGAAACGGGAAACCTGTACGGATCGCTCTATCGCTCATCCTCAGTTAATCGAAAAGTATTTAGGCTCATTTTCACTCCTCGCGAACTGACGTGAAAGTCGCTGTCAGCAATATCCCAAATAAACTGCTCACTGCAAAACATTTAGCATCTCTTAAAGCGAAGATATGTGCTCGTTCTTGATGTTACATAGAAGTCGGCAGTTACTCGACAACAACTTATTTGTTGTGGCGAATGAACAAGGGGAATCCTAAACAATGATAGTATTTGGTTTTCCGTTTTGAAACCATCGCAGGTATTGGGCAAAATCAAACATTAATAGTCACTACTACTGCGACAGTTTGTCTCTGTTGCAAAGATTTAACCAGAAACTCAAGCAAGAGAAGACCAAAATGGCGTTCCTCACGTCCATTCAACGAGGTTGCGTCCATTGGAACTCGAAACCTCGAAACCACTGGTGTCCCGGCTCTCGGCAGTAATTGCTTCCCCACTGGCACAGCAGGTGGTGTGGTGATGACGAAAATCTTTTCTTGACCATATTAAAAAAAAAAAAAATAGTTGCCACAAAAACAGAAAAGAAAGCCGCGCTCACGAACGTGGCACGACCATCGCGCCGCGACGTACTCCCAGAAGCGAAAGAGCTGGCGGGCTCGCCAGAGGTGTGCAACTTCCAATACCACCCATGGAACGCAAATTGGTAAACCCTGGGAGTCCGCAGCGCCATTTGAATCCCCTGGTATCTGGTTGGCTGTACTAAAATCAACATGGCGGCACAGCGAAACCAAAACCGAAACCGCACGGCAGTTCCATTGGGGTCCCTATCATTTCGTCGAAACTCGTTTCGTGGAATTACGTTTCGTGGACAACTTTTCGTGGACATACTTTTCATGGACACACGTTTCGTCGACACTGTGACGTTTCGTCAATACTGTGACGTTTCGTCGACAGCACCACTGTAAAACGTTTCGTTGACAAACTTTTTTTTTTTTTTTTGCTGTTCCGATTGGAATGCCGGAAACTTGAGGTACAAGCGCTTGTAACAGTTGACAAAGACGATGCCTAAGCGCAGTTGTTCTCCAAGGGGAGCAACTGCGCTACCTCTCGCTCTCATCTGTGTCACATGGAATAAGCAAGAGCGCGCAGGACTTCGCGCGCGGCCTATTCGGGTATTTGCAAGTTCCGATGCCCGTTTATGTAACCGGAGGTTACTGGAAGAAGAAAAATGTTGGAGAAAAAAATGCGTAGGCGCAAAAGAAAACTTCGATCCAATGGTGGGTTGAGAAAAGGGCTTGGACACTGATTTTCTTTTTTCCCAGTGGTTATTTTTAAACAAAAATGCAGCGTGCAGCCTTTTATTGCAACATTACAACCCTGTTATTTGAATTGAAATTAAGCATGCTCATTACCCTCAATTATTCAAAAAGAAAAATGATTCAGCGTTTTACTGGCTACTGCGACTTATACCCGAAAAAACTGTTCAGTTGCACTCGTTTCATCGTGATTTATCCTTAAGGGCCGTTTAAAAAGGACATTACATAAGGGGCTGTAAACAATGTCAAATAAAAATAAATAACCAAAAGCACGAAAACCAATAACACTCGCACTACCGCGAGCACGCTGCCCGCGAGTAAACTTAAAAAAAGAAGCTACATTGCAAGGCAAAAAACAAAACAAAAAAAAGAAACACGAGAATCGGAAACATATAAATAAAACATTACACCAAGTTTAGTCTTATTACAGAAAGCAAACCATAGTTGATATCAAAAGTGCAATTTAATGCATTATATACCTTCTCTCGAGCAGCCGCCACATGCAAGGCCTTGGAGGCGGTAGTACCACTAGACGGGGTCTGTCGGCAGCAGAAGACTGGTCCTCACACTCGACATTCAATTGTTCTTTTATCGATGCCAGCAGACAGATATCTGGGGCAAGTTCGTGACCCAGCTCTTTGCATAAAGAAGGGGCTTCCAAATCTAATGTTCTGTGTCACGTGTTCGTTTATGTGCATGCAAAATTTCAGTACAGACATAAAATATGCAGAACTATAATATTATTTAATATCCAGAGGCTAAATATGCTGAAGTCTAAAAATCGTATGCGGTCTGGTACTCGGTGTTTGGAGGAGAAAACCACCGTGTTTTATCACCGTAAAAGTAATTGCTACGCGTAGCCAAATGCTCAATCTCCTTCAAAGCTTATTGCTTGCGGCTAAGAGCAGATGCCAATTAGCTTAAAAACCGATTTTATGCCATTTTCAACAGTAGAAAGGCTGTGTGCACCGCACGCAGGCCTCGTTTTTTCTTTCAAATTTTTTTAAGATCTTCAGTGTTTTGACGTGTGGACTATCTATGCTATGTTCAGGTGGCTCTTCAGGATTCTACCAAGAGGCGCGACACGCGGAAAGATACATTTGCTCTGGAAACGATCTTGCCACTTTTTCAAAATAGTCGGAGTGCCGGCGGCGCCCGCGAAGGGTTCCATTCGATGACGTACAGACACCTCAATCGCATATGCTGTCGAAAGCGTAACCCTCAAGAGCAGTGAATATTGTTGAATGTTTTAAGAATGTAATCTGAGAAAGGATAGTGGTCGAGAACAAAACTTCCCGGCTTTGACAACGCTTCCCCAAAGGTTCGAGCAACGACACGAGTGAAACCATACAAATCGTAAGTTCCGAAATCAGTGCGATCGGTGCCCCCCCCCCCCCCCCCCCCCCGAAGAAAAAGCAGAAAAAATAATTTGCAATACCTTAAGTCGGTAAGGCAAGATGGCTGCGCACTGGTTCGCCATACTTGGCCAAGTCGGCCATCTTTCATCCATCCAACCATCCAACACAGGGCCGCGCGCCGTGCAGGCGCAGAGGTCGCGAGAAGGTGCAACTGGCGGAACCAGGAGCTGGCAGAGCGTGCTGTCGACGAAACGTCGCAACATCTGTCGATGAAACGAGCGGATGCTTTTTTCCACGAAACGATCTGTCGATGGAACATCGCAGTGTCGACGAAACGATTTGTCCATGAAACGTCGTTCGACGAACTGATTGCCACCGAGCGCCATTGTACTTTGATGGATGAGTGGTGTGCCTCCTAAAATCAACAAAATAAATATTGCAGCATTTTTAATTTTTTTCGCCGGGTTTTATGTGTTGCTTTGCTCGGCTTCTGCTGCTTTGCTGCTGTTTTTCGCGTTTCAATGCTGGTTAATATGCATTGAAACGCACACAAGCCAGCACTGAAACGCGAGACCAGCAACAAAGCAGCAGAAACCTATCACAACAAAAGTGACACATACACAAACAATATGGAATGCTTGTTCTTTTGCCTTCATTTTTATTCAACAGGCAGTAGAAAATACAGAAGAAATTTCTCACTATTTTGCACACAAGAATCAAATAAATGAACAACAAAACAGGATAAAACGTTAAGGCTACGTGCGACAAAGGTGATTACAGGCGTCCTTTGCAAACACACTTTGTTAATTCTACATAAACTCTCTCAGTAGGTTCGCGATTTTTTTCGAGCTTCTTGGCGTATACTCACAAGACTTGCGCCGTACAGCCACAAGCGTGAAGCCTAGAAAAAAAAAACAAAAAAAAACAACAACAACAACAGAAGCTTAGTCTTTGGTAACGAGTCTTCATCGAGAACCTGTATTAGTTTTTGATATTATCACTTAAATTTACGAGTGCGTCACTGCTAAACAAAACGGGAAACCAGCACAGATAGCTCTATCGCGCATCCTCAGTTCATTGAAAAATATTTAGGCTCATTTTCACTCCTCGCGAATAGACGCGTGTATCGATGACAACAATCCCAAATAAGAAGCTCACTGCAAAAAAGTTTACCATCATTTGAACTGAGCATATGTGCTCTTGATATTACATAGAAGTCGCCAGATATTTGACAACGACATATTTCTCGCGGCGAATGAACAAGGGGAATCATAAAGAAAGGCAGGATTTGGTTTTTTGATGTGAAACCATCGCAGCTATTCGGCAAAGTCAAACAATTAATACTCACTACCACTACGACAGTTACGCTCTGTTGCAAACATTTAATCAGAAACTCAAGCAAGTTTGCACTTGCTTGAGTTTCTGAACTTAGCACAGCAGGTGGTGTGGTGATGACGAGCATCCATTCTTGACCACATTACAAAAACAAGGAGTTGCCACGAAAAAAGAAAAGAAAGCCGCGCGCGCACGAACGTGGCACGAACATCGCGCCGCGACGTACTCCCAGAAGCGAAAGAGCTCGCGGGCTCGCGTCTTTCGCGCTTTCTAACGGTGCACCGACTTCCCGGCGCCAGCGGCCAGCGCATCTTGAGGCGCGAGGCGCGAGTTCGGAGAGAGAGAAAGCGCGCCCAGATACGTTGAAAGAGTGAAAGAGAAAGTTACGATAACGAGCTTTAAAGCCAGTCATGCCTTCAAAACAACTCAATCGTTATTTAACGTTATAAATTGTTTGAATCATATTTATTTAAAACAAAATAACGTCTGCCCACACCCGCTGGGAGCGCGGCAATCGGAAGCAGTTCGCCGCACCGGACGTACGTCATAAATATTCGCGGCCGGACGGAAGTAGCCGAGAGCTTCATTCCCCTGGTGTGGCTAATAGTGTCGTCAGTTTGTATAGTTTCTTGTTATGTTTCAAGCTGTGACTGTGAATTCCGATTGCCATACAAAGGCATTTCAGCTTGAAATATAACGGTTAAGTTGGCATCTGCCTGTCTGGCCAATATTGGTCAGACGGATAGATGCGTTAACCACAAATTTCGGGAGCATGACTTGTCGTTACAGTCAACAGTGGGAGCGGGGTGGGGGGGGGGGGGGGGGGGCACTTGCTCGTTTCTTGAGCTAGCTGTGGGTGTCGACCCATATTCGGAAAGGTGGAGAATATTGGGAATGGCAGAGAACGAGTGTCTAGAGAAATTTTAGAAACCTATGTGACTAAAATAGAAGGCACAAAATGCGTCAGCCAGACGTCGCTGAGTTTACGCAGCAAATAGATTGAATTTTCAGGGATGTGTTCGGTATAGCTGATGTCGTTTTTTGTTAAAGTTCAGTTAATATCAGTGCTTGTCATGTGCTCAAATCTACTTTGCCCTGTTATTTCGCCCCCTGTTTTCTCTTTTGTTAGTGTGAACCAACCACCCACATCGCAATTCTAATTTCTAAAAAGGGTACAAGCTTCGCCCCATGCTGCATCCAGACCAATTCTTGTAAGTTGAAGATAAAGGTCCATCTGACCACAGATTGTCGTCTTTTTTCACACTGATGAGCCTATCATAGTCCTTATCCTCAGAGTACAAAGCATGACACAGAGGCACAGAAAATAAGCTATTGACAAAGTCTCGTGACAAAGTTTTTCGGGGCACGGTACACAAATACTCCTTTGACAATCGCACTTTAAAGGGATACTCCAACGAAATTTGGGCGCTCATTTTTTGGTCTATATGTGTTCAAAGGAGCAGCATCACATCGAACATACCAAATATCTTGTTAAAAAAGTCACGAAAAAGAATTTTAAAACGAATTAAACGATTAGCAAAGAGCACCTGGTGGATGTCGCTGACGCCTCGCTTGTAATGCCCGTCTAGGAACCTTGACAGCTAGTGAAAAAGGTTGTCTCGCCTCCTGCCACGGCGATAGATGAGGGGAAGGAGGAAGTCCCTTCTTCCCGAGAATGCCTTTTGTGTGTCGCAGAAGTCGCTATTGTCCCCCTACAAGATTACAAGAGATTAACCCGTCACTCAAAATTCGTACAAGAGCTGCCGCTCCGGTGGCTGGAACGACTAGGCCATCCTCTTGACGTCAGCCTCGCCCTAGCTTTGCTCGTATTGAGGCGACCTACGTCACGAGTGTGTTGGATGTCACGTGGTCTCCGTTGGGCCTTCTCCGAGCGCTTGCCAGTGTGGGCCGTTTATAACGAAAAATACAGTCACCAGGCTCAAAATACAATCGTGCGATTTTCATTAACGGATATTGTGGATCATATTCAACCGATTTTTGAACACGACGGGAACATTTCAAATTTTGTTGAAGTATCCCTTTAAGGAATTTATAAGCTCCCGCTGCCTCCTTGAGGAAGCCGTAGATGTCTCCACTGTAGCAGTCGTGCGTTCAAACAACAAAGTCAGTTAACGCGGTCTTTATTATTACTTGAATAACGGTTCTCAGGAAAGAGTGCGCCTGGCCCCGTAAGAAAGAGGAACAAAAATAAGCAAAACAACTTGAGACCAGCTGTCGTAAAAAGACATTAGTCAGCTTGAGTCCTCCTGACCTTACTCCACGAAAAGGATTGCCTCGCCCTCCACGTTTCCCACTTTGAATTCCATGTAAACTGAGCAAACACTGTGTACACGCGTTGCAACTGCACCCGGCGAGAATGTAACATTTTAGAAGGTACCTAGTTTTGGCTGCAAAAATAAACTACAGGCATCGGCTCGCGAAAACACTGGAAAATATTTGCTAAACCAGTTTGTAACTTTAACGTTCAATTTCGCCGTTTCTCCAAGCCACAGCTTATAGCAGCCTCTGTAGTGCCTTAATGGCACTCCCAAGTATACACCAGGCTCTGTAGAACACTTAACGGCTTCAAAAACGAGTGGAGCTACGTCCCAAGACCAATGACACGTCCCTGCACTTTGCGCCCAGGTTACAGCACTTTCCGTCTGATTACAAAGTAATCTCAGGAGCTCAGCTGCCTTTGAAATACTCTCGCGGTCACTGCAAAATTTAACGGCATCGTCCGCGTACGCCAAGAGTTTTATTCACACAAGTTTAAGGTAAAACCACGTACATCTACGCTATTAATGACAATGAGGCAGTAAGTTTCACGGAATATGGCAAACAGCAGTGGCTAAAGCGGACATCCTTGGCCTATTGTGATAATACTGGAATGCGTCTAGTCACTTGTTTGTTGATGATAGCACTGGCCACACAATTCTTAGGCGACAGTTCTACCCCCCCCCCCATAAATATTTTTGGCGACGACAGCATGATGCAAAAAACAAAACAGTATGCTGTGTGACTCACGATCGAAAGCCTTGTCAAGGTGTATTTGCAGTAGCGACAACCGGCGGATATTGCTGTCACAAAGTTCTAACACACTACGAGCCACATGCACGATGCTCGAAATCGTATGACCTTTAATGCCACACGTTTTGTGTTCCCCAATCACATCTGTAATCACCCTTTGCAGTCGTTCCGCAAGAGCGTTCATTAATATTTTGTAGTTCACATTGGCTAATGTAATCGGCCGGTAGTTCGTTACATTTCGTAGTTTACAAAGATCTTCGCTTTTTGCAAAAAGGACTGTATGAGTTATTAAAACGAAAGAGGAAGAACCTTACGTTTATAACATTCTTGATAGAGTAGTATCAAAAACCCAGCTAGGTCATTTTTGAACTTAAAAAGAAAAAGAAAAAACACTGTGCTTATTCCGTTGGGGTATGGTGTCTTTCCGGTTTGCAATTCATCGATGGTTTCAACTCTTGCTGTTATATATATCGGTACCTTTAATCTGTCTCTATCATCGACGAATTTCTGTCTCAAAGGCGGTAAGAATTTCGTCGCGAACCATGCCATGCTTGGCATCCTATGACTTAGCACTCCTTCATAACATTCAACAAAAACGCGCTCAATCATATCGGGGTTTCTCATCGTAATCAGGTGATTGCCTTATCCGATCATTTTATTGGCGCGCCCCTATTTCTTTCCTGTCGCTAGTGCACACATAGCTGGCGTCTCGCCGGGGAGAAATGTTTGAGCACGCGCCTGTATTACTCCTCATTTATAGCTATCATGCTGAGGGGACCAGCACCGCAAACAGAATCGAAGGCCACCCATGTCTCGTCTGAGGTTCTGGCAGTTGCTCTTCAGGCCCTTATTATTCAGCAGGGGCAGCGGGTTTCTCCGGCTCCCGGAGGTAGTGCACCAGCTGCCCCTCGGCCGCGAGACAGGCAGAGAGCTTTTCTGTCTGCCCCACTTCGAGGTCTGCCCCCAGGGAAAAGGAGGGATATTCCTGCCCAACTCACGGCAGAGGGCCTCGTTCAAGGAGCGACACCGTGCCGTTCCTTCTGCAGCTGAGAGGCAGAAACGGAGCGAGTTGTGCGACGCTCGGCCCAGCACCTTTCCTGCTGGCTTTTTGAGTGGGGGCGGTCGTGGCCGGGGAGCTCTGCTCCGTGCCTCGACTCTGCCCAGATATTCACGGCAAGCCTCGTCTCAAGAGGTAGATACGACGGACGAGACCACTGAGCCTTCCGCTCTTTTGTCTGACCAGGACCACATTGACTGGGAGACTCCCAAATCAAAGAATAATTACAAAAACACCAGTAATTCCACCAACGTAGCTTTGTTTTGGAGCTTTATTTCTGGATTTTATTAAATGACTGTGTTCCGTATATATACATCTACTCCTAATATTATTACCTCCACTTCTTCTCCAATAGAACTGTCGAGCCCTCCTTGCAAACTATGACGATGTTTGTACTTCACAGTACCTAAACGTGCAAACCTCAATGATGTTACTGACCTGCTAGAGCAACACAGTCCTATTGCCTTCTTTTTGCAAGCGGATCATTTAAAGGAAAGTCACTTGAAAATACTGAATCATTCCCAGGTCTTTCGCATGGATCGTCAGTATTCAAGCTGTCCATCTGTTGATTCCGGTGTTGCCTTAAAACGTTCGGTCCCATGCACCGCAGTTCACTTAAACACACTACTAGAAGCAGTTGCTACCCGTATAATGATTGACAATGCAATAACCATGTGTTCTTTGAACATACCTCCGAATTATCACCCGTATAGTGCTTGACAATGCAATAACCATGTGTTCTGTGAACATACCTCCGAATTATCCATCGTATAATGCTTGACAATGCAATAACCATGTGTTCTGTGAACATACCTCCGAATTATCCATCGTATAATGCTTGACAATGCAATAACCATGTGTTCTGTGAACATACCTACGAATTATCACCTCGAGTATGAAGAAATCGAAGCTCTTCGCGATCAGCTACCTCATTCTTTTTTGCACATAACCCGCATTGGGGAAGTAGACGAAGCGATAAAGATCAACACTTATTGAGCGTTTTTTACTTTCCACCGGATTGTGTTTGCCCAAGCCTAAAAAGGCTACGCACTTTTCCTCAGCAACATATATATTGAGATCAATCGTCATTTCAGTTTACTTCCAGTGTTCTCATGGAGAGCCATCCCTAATTCCTGCGGCAGTGGTCATTTTCACGTTATTTGAGACGTCCACAGTCATCCTCATACAATTCTAAATCAATCACCACGGTGGAAGTGTGACAAAACCAACTGGATACTTTTTTAAGCAATCATCACTTTTAGCGATTACAGCCCTACATCAGTTTTCTATTGGTGAGGCAACAGGTCATGTCACAAAACACATTCTAGAAGCTGTCATGCTTGCAATGCCGATGACGTCCACCCACCTTCCCACACGGCCTTAGCCATTCTATGACGAGTTATGCTAAGATGCCAAGAAAAAACAAAATAAAGTTTAGGGCATATTTGTGCGAAATCCTACACCAAGTAACCTTATGTTGTTCAAGAAAATGAAAACGTGTGCACGATATGTCATCAGGCTAAGAGACATTGCTTGAAGAAGTATGCATTTTCTGTAAATAGTCAGGCAGCGCAAATGAAGGTATAGGATCGAGTTCATAAATTTAACGGCTGGAATCATGGTTTTTTCGTTTCTTTCTTGACGAAAAATTATGTATTTCAAGAAAGCCTCGTGACACCAGAAGATATTCTTGGCGAGCGTTTCAAGCTTGTTTCTAGCTCAAGCAACTACACACCTACATTTCTTAGACACAAAGAACAGGTGTAAAAAAAAGCTGTGAACATTTCGGGCGGTTTTCAAGAACCATACCATGTCCCATTCACAATTCAGTGAACTTGAAATTGTTCTTCATTACCTTAAAGACTCTGCACCAAGTCCAGATGGAGTTCATTGCATTATGCTCCAACATCTTCATCATTCTACTTTTTAGCTTACTCTCTGCTCTTTCAATAAAATCTGGTCTGAAACCAATTTTCCGTTCAATTGGAAGGTTGCCTTCGTGATTTCCTTGCTGACGCGTGGAAAGAATCTTTCACGTGCATCTAGCTACAGACCTATAGCATCGAAACGTTTTTTCTTTATCAAAGACACTTGAAAGAATGATTAACAAAAGGCTTATGCATTAGCTTGAAAATCTGGTTTTCGCTTCGGTTCGGTTCCGGTTCGACACTATGGTTTAATGTCTCGAATTCTTAGCGCTCTTAAATTGCAATATGTTTCTTGTGGTGCCTGAAATGATCGTGTCCAAAGGAACGTTATCGCGCGATTTACGCTATCACTTAACCACTGCATAAACTTGTGTCGTTTTACACCCGCTGCGCCTAGGCCTTGGTGCGTTAGGGTTAGTACTTTGTGTCTTTTGCGTTTATTTTTCGTGATATTGTGAAGTTTTTTTTTTTTTTCTGCGTTCTTTTTATTCCTAAAAATGTTCGGCGTTTTTGCACGCCTAATTCGTGTCTCGCATAAAATAAATATGTTTTATTAGAGTTTATGTCGGATAGAACAAGACATGGTCATAGGGTTTCCAAAACCTTCGAGGAATATGCGAGTTAACGGGATATACTAAAAAAAAGAAGATCGCGTTAGCGTTAAGTGAAAGAAACGGGGTAAGGATTGTGGTTGTGAAGGAAAGAAGGGATTTCGCGGATCGTTTAGTGGGGTTCGTATTTAAGCGGAGCACAACTGGAATATTTTTTTTAATATTTTCTCATATTGATTAAATCAATTAGGTGGTTCTTTTGGGGTGTCTATTAGTATTTACCAAAAAATACAAACACTAGTTTTGATTCAGACCGCGACATTGTCAGTCTACGTAGGAGAGATACGCTTCGTCGCTCGAAAGTCAGCTGCGTGAGCCGACTGTCGCCTAAGAAATGAGTTTGCTCGACTGAATGCCACCATACTTCTACGGTATTCAATAAAATTGAGTTCTCAAATTACTTGCAATCGATTAAGTTTTGGAGTAATTTTGCAATCAATTCAATATTTTGATTAGCAAGTCATTAAATTTTTAATCTGATTCCGTTTAAATGTACGAAAATTACTTCTGACCATTACTATTTTATGCTCTCCTTTTTAATGACGCCCATTGTTACGAGTGCGGAGCGCGAAGAAAAGACATCCAAACTGGATGACAGCTCACAACACACTGGTCTTTAATATCCCACAAAGAATCCATTGCCGTCCTTCCTATACCAGTTTAGAAGGCGATGCAGGTGGCGCTAGTAGGCGGTTAACACTCCTCCCCCCTTAAGTGAAGTTTTATTTCTTCATGGCCCTGGAGAGTACCGCCGAAAAGGTCGCTTGATTCTTGAGCTCCTCCTTAAAATAGCGGGACTCTCCTCGACCAGGGCAGGGGTTGGTGATGGGCAGGTTTCCCCTGATGGTGTCAGCTGCTGCTCAAGTCCGGCTTCACTTGGTGCGGTATTTTCCATCGGTAGCGGCAGCTCGGTATGGTGTTGAGGGACGACCCCTGGCTGGGGTGAAGGATGCATGGGGTTCAGACGAAGGTGATCTCCATGTCTATGCCAGAACGTTCCATCTTCCAGGGCAATCTCGGCTGAAGATGCACTCACTGGGCCAAAAACTGAAGCGGGCACCCAAGGCGGTCCGGGTCTGAAATTCAATGCAAATACCGGCGTACCGGAATCGAGCAGTGGACCACGACGGCAACCTTGGTCAGCGTGAAACTTCTTTTTCAGTTGTTTCAGTTGGACGGTGGTCCGAAGGCTGGGGTGCATGACGTCTAATGGCGTTTTGATTTTCCTGCCCATGAGAAACTCGCATGGCGCGCGACCCGTCACTTCATGCGGCGTCGTGCGATAGTGAAATAGTAATCGTGCTACCTGAGTTTTGAATTCACCAGGCACACTCTTCTTGAGTTTGTCTTTTATAGTTTGAACTACTCTTTCTGCAGCTCCCTTAGAGGCGGGGTGGTACGGTGGTACCCAGTGGCGTACCAACTTGCTTTTGAGGGGGGGGGGGGGGGGCCAAACCAGACCACCCTCCCCTCTTCCCCTCCCCGGGGTCGCATATTTTTACAATTGATGGGCCGAACTTTTGCCGAATCAAAAATTTGGCTCAACTTTTGCAGAACTAATCTAAAAATTTGGCAATTATCCGGCAAAAATACTCTGATACCAGACTTAGCATTGATTTTTTTTTCTAACAAAAAAAAAGGTGTTTTTTTCTTAACATAAATACAACATTAACACAGTTATGACAAAATAAGGTGATATTCTACAGGATAGTTGTATCGATTTCGCTCTTGTGTGTTTACTGGCAATTTCAGTGTTTGCCTGCAGAAAGTGGCGTGACAACGAGGTTGGGTAGCCGGCGCAGTAACGAATCACGCTACGAGAGTTTTGATTTTGAGGCTTCATTAGCGCACGCCTGCAAGTGTGTTTACATTGTTAATATAAAGGCAATCACTGTGTTCTTACTTTCTCTGGGAGTAACCGTTTCATGCGCGAAAACGAATGCAACGGTTACTGAACCTTCACCAGAAGAGATAAGAATATTGTAAATATGCATGTTTTTCGATTTCACTTGACGTCAGCTTTGCATGGAAGTGTAGATTCCATATTCGCAACGTGCGGTTTTTACCATTTAAAATTCCGGTTTCTGGTGTTAGGATACACACGGACGTTTAGGAAGATGGGGAGAGTTAGGAATGTCTGATGTGCAACGTTGAGCATGATAGTTTTGTGTTTAGTTTCATGCAGATACATAAAAATCGCGAAAGAACGCGAACTAAAAAGCACTATTATTCTGTTTTGGCACAAACTACTCGTGAGCCGAAAACAGGATTGTTATAATAAGAATAATAATAATAATTTTATGTGCACATACTGGAAAGTGCCCATGTAATGGTGTGCGGGGCTAGGCAGATAGGTGAAAACCCTACCCAGACTTGTACGTAGTTCAACAACTTTACTCAACTTTTTGTAGTTTAACTACTTTTCTATGTAGTTTAGTTACTTTCAATTACATTTCAATTTTGGTAACTAGTAGTTTAACTACTTTTCCGAGTTACTTCTACTCAAATTACAAGTTATTTTCGAATTTTAGTGGTTGTTTTGCCTATCAACAGAGATAAGATGTAAGAAGATCAGCTGATATTTGCAGAGGGCGAAGTATGTGTCGTAGAAAAGGGGAGGGGGGAGGAAGAAAGCAATTTGGATAGTCCGAAAGCCCCCGAAATTTTAACCAGCCCCCACTGCAACGCACTGCTATAAGGCGCGGGGAGCGAACAGACACGACGCAAGAGAGGCCGAGTAATTGTGGGATTAGCGCCGAAGACTGGCGTTTCTTTGTATCCCGAAGCTCAAGGAGACTTGACGCATTTGAACAAAGGGCTTGTCCCCGCTTCTCCCCAATGTAGGAATTCTCGCCCACTACAGAAGATATACACACTACATCCTCACTCAAAGGAGGTAACAAAGTGCAGCACCCGCTCTGGAGTTGATCTGGTGCTCGTGTATAGCTTGTGCTATCTTTCGAGACGTCATCTGGTCATTTCTCTGAGTGAAGAAATGGCGGCTATAAGACCGATACAAATAAGTGCCTTATAAGTTGATTATGTTAAATGGGTCGTCAGCAAGAATAAAGCAATTACTTTGTGGCGTATTGGTTGCCGCAATCCCCCCCCGGCCCCCATAAAAAAAACAACAACAACAAAAAAATTGATGCATTTTAGATTTTGCCGCCCTTTCCCAAAAAAGAAAAAAAAACTGATGCACTTCCGATTTTCCCTGATGCTATGCATACCGGCCTGTTAAAAGAAATAAAAAACGCTGTATAGGGGATGAAAGGGCATTCTGAAAGAGTGCGTTAAAAAGTACTTCTACTTTACTTTGGAAGTACATTGCATTTATAGTACTTCACTTCAAGTACATTGCACCCGTTGTTCATACTACTTTACTTGAAGTACATAATCTCATTAACTTTGTACTTCCCAGCAGTTTTTAGACGTACCTTACGCAACACTGTAGGCAATCAAACACTGTCTGCAAAATCAAGCTCAGGTAGTGCTAAACCTCAAAGGTGAAATCGCAGTACATCCTTGACCAAAAAGAAGTACACAATAATTAGGCATCCAGAAGCAGAACCAGCTATTAAAGCGCTCTATGAAAACACAAGCCGCTTTATATTCGGCTAGCAGAATTTTGCTAACGCATCAAAACCTATGTGTGTACTTCCTTGTTAGCATAGAAAAAAATAAAAGCAACTTCAAAAGCAATTTGCTCCTTTTTTATGGTAATTAGTAATTTACTGAATTACTTTCCATTTCAGTAATTTCTACTCTACTCAAATTACTTTTGAGGCTAATACTCAATAACTTAACTTAATTACTTTTTTTTTGTGAGTAGCTTGTACATATCTGCTGCCAGCCCGCCACCAAATATGCAGAATGTGCAGAATGTACACGCCACAAAAAGTACGTAAAATGGAAAGAAAAGAAGGGAGAAAACATGTATCACATTATGACGAGGATGCCAGCTGCATCCCATACATACTGGCATACTTGGAAAAAGCGTCTATCCTAACTATAAAGTAGTGGCCCATGAATGAGCCCCCAAAGTCGACAAGGAGCCTGACCAAGGCTTCTCAGGAAAAGGCCAAGGCGTAATAGGTACGCCACGTGGAGACTTGTGATAAGCTTGACAGACATTGCAGTCTCTCACTCGATTGGCGATAGCATTATCAATGCCAGGCCACCAGACATGACATATGGCAATCATCTTGGTTTTTCCTACTCCAGGGTGCCCAGCATGAAGAAGTTGAAGCACTTGGGGCTGTAGGAGCGTAGGCACTGCTACACGAGATCCCCACAAAAGGCAACCTTCGTGAATGCTGAGTTCGTTGTACCTGGCAGAGAAAGGACCCAGTCTCCACCGGCAGGAAAAGGTGTTCCAGTAAGCACAGCCTGCACCACCAGCGAAAGCAGAGGATCTCTCCTTGTTATTCGAGCGACTGTAGCTGGAGTATAAGACATCAAGGTAGGACTGCTCCAGCATGAACACATCGGCTGGCGTGCTATCGGGGGCGCTGTTCATCGGAAGAGGCAGTCTGCTGAGACCGTCGGCATTCCCCAACCGCCTTCCAGGTCTGTAGATGAGTTTAAACTGGTAACATGAAAGGGTCAAAGCCCACCTTGCAACTCGGGGAGAGGCTTGTCTTGGTACGCCTCGATCGGAGTTCAGCAGTACGAGTAAAGACTTGTGGTCGGTCACCGCAGTGAATGGTCTCCCCCACAGGTATTGGTGAAACTCGCTTACGCCGAAAACCAAAGCAAGAGCTTCCCTGTCAACTTGACTGTAATTCTGGTCAACCGGAAGTAAACGCCGTGACGCAAATGCCACTGGTCGCTCTCTTCCATCGCTCTGGATATGCGCCAGCACAGCACCATCACCGTACGGTGACGCGTCGCAGCTGAGTAGAAGCTCTTCTTTGGAGTCGTAATGCATCAGAACAGGTGCTCTTGTCAAGAGCCTTTT
The DNA here is from genome assembly GCF_016920785.2 of Ixodes scapularis. Lineage (NCBI taxonomy): Eukaryota > Metazoa > Arthropoda > Arachnida > Ixodida > Ixodidae > Ixodes > Ixodes scapularis. The sequence continues at coordinate 31,653,186 of NW_024609879.1, forward strand.
ACTTTCACAAAAGGCTTGATGTTTCTCCTTCTGCCACGTCCACCTCTTGCCCTCCATGAGCAGCAGATGCAGGGGACGAAGCGTCGATGAAAGATTTGGCAAGAGACGTCTGTAAAAGTTAATCAATCAAGGTAACTTTGAAGTTCCTTCGCGTTACGAGGAATAGGGGCGTTGACGATGGCCTCCACCTTTTTTGGGTTTGGAGCCAGTCCGTGGTTGTTAATGACGTGGCCCAGGTACTCCACTTCAGGTGCAAAGAACTCGCATTTCTCCAGCTTCACCTTGAGATCGGCATCCTGAAGTCGCTGAAGAACGCTCTTGAGGTTCTTCAAGTGGTCCTGATTATCAACACCCGTGACAATGATGTCGCCAAAGTAAACGGCCACGCTTGGTAAGCCTCGGAAAAGATTCTCCATTTCACGCTGGAATATGGCCGGGGCCGAAGATACTCCGAACGGGAGCCTTGTGTACTGGAAAAGACCCATGCGGGTGTTGATTGTCCCGAACTTACGCGACTTTTGGTCCAGGGGAAGTTGCTGATATGCATCCCGCAAATCAAGCTTCGTGAACTTGTCTCCCCCTGAGAGCGCAGCCCACAGTTCTTTGAACATGCGGAACAGGGTAGGTTTCCAAACGTGACACGGGATTCACTGTAACTTTAAAGTCTCCACATATGCGCACCCTGCCATCGTTCTTTAAGACAGGAACGATAAGGCTGCCCAGTCCGAAGTTCTGACAGGCTCGATCACCCCCTCCCGTTGCAATCTCTGGAGTTCCTGGGTGACTCCATCGCGCAGTGCAAATGGTAGAGGTCGGGGCTTGTAGAACTTTGGTGGAGCATCCGCGGGAACAAGAATTTTAGCAGAAATTTCCTTGAAGGTGCCTAAGCCCTCTTCGAAGACTCCAGAAAATTGACTTATAATGGTTCCGACATCAGTCTGCTTGTTCACAGTCTCGAGTCCCTCGAAGCTCAGGCCCAGAGTGCGAAACCAGTTCCGGCCAAGCAACGCTGGTGTGGGTTCGCTGGTAATGAACAGTGGAAGAACTTCCTCATGACCTTTGTACTTAACATGAGCGTTTGCTTTGCCTTTGACTTGCAGAAGGCCTCCAGAAAATCCCAGCAAAAGAACGTTTGAAGGTTCGGGACTCACATTGGGACATGCAGCGTGAAACTTGTCTGCAGACATCACCGAGACGCTTGCTCCGGTATCTAGCTCCATGGAAAGAGGTTTGCCGAAGACTTCAACGGAGATTAGAAAAGGTGGTACCGTGGACAATCCACTTAGGTGCCCCATGGCCTAAATTGTCGCTTGGGAGAATGGACTTGAGTCTTCAGAAGTTTCAACGTCGTTGTGGACTGTGTTCATGTGAGCCGACGGCGTTGATCTTTGCTGACCTCGACGAGGCGTCCACGAAGCCTTTGATTTGGGCGGATTCCCGTTCTTCCTTGAGTTGCACCCCGCCAATAGGTGACCTTTCTTCTGACAGTAATGGCACGTCGAATCGATATCTACATTGAGGTGCCAAATGGCTTCTTTCTCCGCAGCGAGAACAGCTGGTATTTTGGGCTGGGTCTCCAACCTTGTGTGTAGAAAAAATGCTTGCACCGGGTTGGCAGAGTTCACCGGCATCCTTCTTCGCAGATTTCATGGCGAGCGCAGTTTGAACAGCAATTTCGAAGGTGAGCTCCGGCAACTTGAGCAGCCGGGTCTGAATCGTAGCGTTGTTGATGCCACACACGATTCGGTCGCGCAGCATGTTTCTGAGTTCGGTTCCGTAATCACAATGCTCTGATAAGCATTTCAGCGCTGCAACGAAATCGCCGGTCGATTCCGCTTCAGAACGGACCCGGGTGTTGAAGCGAAAACGCTGAACCACGGCCGAAGGTGTAGGAGCGTAATGCTTCCCGAGTACAGCCAGGCTCTCGGTGAGTGACTTGTCCTGTGGAGGCAGTGGCTTCACCAGGTTCCGAAGTAGAGTGTACGTCCTTTGGCCGCAGCAGCTCAAGAAAATCGAATTCTTGTTCGCAGCAGCGACGTCGTTGGCGTTGAAAAATTAATGAATTCGTTCCACGTAGGCAGGCCACTCATCGCCTCCCCCTCGAAGGCTTCAATGCGGCCGAACGTTGGCAATCTTTTTTCTTCTTCTTCCTCGTCGCCAATTGTTACGAGTGCGGAGCGCGAAGAAAAGACATCCGAACTGGGTGACAGCTCACAACACACTGGTCTTTAATATCCCACAAAGAATTCATTGCCGTTCTTCCTACATCAGTTTAGAAGGCGATGCAGGCGGCGCTAGTAGGCGGTTAACACCCATGTTTTCTCCAACGTCTTTACTAAGAAATCCTGTAAGGAAGTCTCCTACAGGAGGATGGTTCACCGAAAGTGGTGGATTTGCGAAGATGAGTAGTTTGTAATTCTGCGCCTACAATTAAAGGATTATTATTATTATTATAAATTTAATCAATGTCTAAGCTGTAGGAAAGACCATGTTTCAAACCGAGAAAAAGAATGTTGTAAAAAAATCTGAAGTTATAGAAAAGTAAGGGTCACTATTTCAAATAACAGCCAATCACGTTTTCTTTTCTTACGTAGTCAGATAATCTAACTGACAACATTTTGATCAAAATAAGTTGTAATTTTAATAGATTACTTTTTCGAGAAACGTGCACCCGACTGAATACGACTTGCTGCCGACGGCCATCTACAGGAAACGTACGCTGAACTAAGTTTTCTTTGCTTTGAAAGCATGCCTGCGGACTAAATATGCCGGGCTATGTTTAACTTGCTGCTGAATGCCGACTGCAGACTAAGTACGCCGACCCAAGTATGAGTCACCGTCGACGACCTCCTGCGTACTGAGTACGCCTGGGTTATCACTCGCAGCCGACAGACACGTGCTACTCCAGGCGACCGTCAGCGGGAGTCGTACTTAATCCAGCTGCCTGTGCCTTCTTTCACCTGCTCATTGTGGCGCTGAGTAAAGGCGTCGGCTTGCTAATCGCATGGTATGGGGTTGGATTTCCATTGAGCCCCCTTGAGATATTGCAGGTTGCGACTAATTGTGCCTGGTTATGTATGAATACCTTATATATGTCTTGTTTGCTCGTGCATCGCCTGCTCTGGGCTAATGCATGTTTTATGTTGCCTCTGCTTGCGTCTAAAGCTCTCCAGCCACATAGGAACGTTGTGTTTTTCGCATCAAATTCAACCCATTAACACCATATATGTAAACATTCCAGTTTCTAATTCGTATCCCAAAATGGCATTCCACAGATGTCATCCCATCGATGAACGGGTGCAAGGTTTATATATTAGGTACTGGGCGGACAGTACGTAAATAACTAACAAAGAAGTGCAGGATGTTTTTATTGCATTTTATTAACGGGCCTTGGACCTTTCGGGTGACCTGGGCGATTAATGCGAGTCGAATTAGGCTTTTACAAAGCATGTATTGTGTTTTTCTTTGTACCGCGATGGTTGTTCTTCCCAAGTTCAGGAGACGTTTGCTCTCCTCGCGCATCTTATGCTTCTGAACTTTGCCGGTCTGAGTCCTCAGGAAAGAGTCCGCGAACAGCACATATTCCGGTACCTTGTGCCAGGGTAGCTGTAATTATAAGGTTTGTTCGGTGTGCATGGCAACTAAGAAAAAAGAACAAAAAAAAAAAAACTCAATAAAGCTTTCTTCCTCCTTTGGTATTCTCTGGTAATACAGGAATAGCGCTGTGCTTCTGAGATCCGCAGTGATAGCAATGCACCGTCATTGCTCGTGACTTGGAATTCGAGCTGCGCAGCCTGTGTAGTGCCATGTCACTGTCCAACATTGAATGGGTTTCCGTCGCGCTCTTCACATCTGCGTCAAGTTATGAGGCAGGTTCAATCGCCTTCTGAAATGTTAAGTGCTTATTTTTAGTGAACAAGTGTCTCTGAACGTCAACTCGTTGAAGGCCACAAGAAAAGAGGTCTCGGAGTGACTCACCTAAGAGGGTTCCGAATTCGCACGTTTACGAAGGGCGTCGTATCTCGGCTGCGAACTGTGAAATGGCTTCATTTTTGTACTGCAACCAATGGTGAAATTTAGCACGCTCGCCAATAACGCACGACCTGGGCGAAAAGTGGCCAAGAAGTAGTTTACGCAATGCGCCAAAAGACGGACGATGGGGTTTCCGGAGCGGTCAAAGACTTGAGGAAGGAGTAAGTTTTTGGACCGATCAAACTCACGAAGGCATCCACTTCGAGGTCTTTCGGAACTATGTTGGCCCGTAAATAGGCTACCAAGTGCTCTTCAAAGTAAATTTAGTCACTGGTAGATTCATCAAACTGTTCTACGTGTCCAATACTTGTGGCTGTGGCAAAGGAGTTGACGACGTTCTCGACGCAGTACCAACCACGGGTGGACCGCAAAAGCACCCGCTGGCAAAAACTCTGTGTCAAATGCCCAGCGGCAAACTCCGTGTCTATTTCGCCCCTCATTCAATGGCCCCAGTTTAAGAAGCCCATCACTCGAGTCTTCGTGTCAGGTGGCCGGGTCTTCAATCTCACGGCGGGGCATTCTGCTTCTAGCAAAGCGTTCACGCGATCATGTACAGCATAATCGTGTCTTTCCCGAGACTCAAGTAAAAAATAACTGAACAATACTTTCCGTTCTTGAGACTAAAACTAAACAGTTTTACGTATTTCACAGTTAGAAGTGAAAATAAGCAAACAATACCTTACATCGCAAAACGTTTGAAGTGAGGGATTTTTTCAATAAGCATTGAACCAAAGCTTTAGTCGGCTTTAAAGCAGGCGCGGATTCACAGATCCAACGAAGTAGGGTCTATCAGCACTGTTAATCAACCGCTAATGGAGCCATACTTATCACAGCGCCAAGCAGCAGTTCTATTTTTCTTGCGTTGTTCTAGTCTAAATCTGCGTGTGAGCTCCTTCCGTGACAGCCGGGTGCATTGCTGATGATGCAGATTTATGCTATTGGGAACCTGTACGTCATTTTAATTTTTTCAGCCGTTCAAGTTAACCTTATACATAGCTTGCAAGTGTCCCCATTGCTTGGTACGGACGGTTATTTCTATTTACTGGTTTCTGCGAACAGCAATTTTTGCGGTCTGCAAATAAGACGGCGAAAAACGAAAGCGGCGAAAATCCCGGCATGGCCGCGAATGACGTCACATGCAAGCAATCTATTGTGTCGTTTCTTTAAATGATCCTTTGTACACCCTTAACAGATAAGTCTACGCCCGAAGAGGGTGAGACGGGGAGAGTGAGGACAGGGCTTTTGGCACGTGAGGGATACGGGACGTGGTAAGTGAGCGTGTGGTTTTTGAAACGTGGGGATGGTGACGCGCACCTTCTGCGACAGGGATTCTGCACGCGGGGTGATCGCGATGCACCCCTTACCACGTGTTGCGTCGGAATGGGCCGTCATCCCGCGGCTTGCTCGACGTCCTCATTGTGATTATGTAGTGCTCGCCCGACTCGGGAAGCAGTAGGAATGACAGTAGCCGAAGAAGTGCCTGGGGATGCCTTAATTCAATGGCTTAATCAAGTGAAGAGTCGCCGGCGTTCCGCGAGCACGTTAACTTAAAACATCTTGTCAAAAGAGGGATAGGGTGCGTTCCGGGGCTGGAAGCAAGTGGAAAATGAGAAAGGTGGCGCGTCACATCGGTTTTCAGTACGCGCGCGAAATACAACTGTCTTAACACTTAAGATTTGGGACTGCACGGAGTTCGAAAGAAAAGCATGCTATAGCCGTCCGAAGACTCGCAAGGGAACGGGACTTGGCAGACAGGAATGTGAGTTTGTAAACTGCTTTGGTTGCAATCGCCACAGGGTGATTCCACGAGAGATTGAACCAGCAGTTCCACTCAACATTTTTATTTCTTTTGGTTTTTATATATGTGATTCGCACTCAAATGAATCGAACTTTTTTGTCTCGAAACCGCGTTTTCACTACGAGAAAAAAAATGTTTTAGGATTGCGCGACGGCCCCGCTCCCACCGCGGACTGCATTAGGTGCCAACTTTGCGTTCCTGTGGAAGGCAGGCAAAGAGCGGTACGTCAAAAATGTTTCCTGTTTCATGTAAAACACCGAAGTGTAAGTCAACTGCATGCAAATATCGTGTGCTTGATGAATTAAAACATATATAAAAAATTCTAACTTTAGACCAAGTGCAACAAACACACTAACTTTCAGGCCTTCTACCTCAATCACCTCAATCTGTATGGCATTAACGAGTTCGAAAGCTACACATAATATAGGCCAGGGCATCTAAATTATTTGTGAAAAATATGGGCTCCAAATAAAAAAACAAACATAAAAAAATCATTTATAAAAAAAAACACATCTTCAAAAAAAAAACTATATTGAAAAAACAAAAGAAAAACAAAAGAAACTCGGTCTCGATTTTATTACAACTCTGGGGTGCAACTCTCCTTAGGGCAGAGAGAAAGAAAGTGCAAAAACATGTTGCATCATTTGCTTGGTACAAAACTTTTAACCGGTCAAAGTGCCGGTTGCAAAGCGTCTTGACTCCGGCGTTTTTTCGTTTCTACCCACTGCTAACTTTTTGTTCTAAAAAATTGCAACTTTCTTTTTTTTTCGCAAATAAGAGAGTTTATGTGTTGTAGCCAGCTGTCAGAGAAGGTATTTTTCCAGATTTCGTTTTGCTTGTGGCGATTGGGAGCGATTGGGATAGAGATAATCACGATTAAAATTGTTACCTATACGCTCATCATAATTATTTAGGTCAATAAAAGCTCACAAATTGGACAAAAATGAACGGTAAGCAAAGGACTGATTAGATGAATAAACAAACACGACAAATGAGATCACGGCAGAAGGTGGCAAACCAGTAAAAAGAATATTCGTATAACCATTGTTTTAGTAATTGTTTTTATACACTTGGTTTTGTTTGATATTATTTAGTTATTTGGTACTTCACCACGCGCACCTTCTGTGATAGGAAAAATCTGTTAGTTTGTAGTTTAAGTACTCGATAATCTGACTGAGTTTGTTTGCCCCGAAACACGCAATTTGCAACGCTGTGAATAATATAAAAAACGTAGAGGGTAGGCTTTAGAAAAGAAAAGGTGGAAGTAGCAGAAGAAAAAAAATGTGCTAAACTTAAAATTCCATGCCTCAAAGTGACCTTTTACTGTTGCCAACTGACTTCTGAAGAGAGTTAGGGTTGATATAAAAATTATTAAAAATAGTACTATAAAAACACACAAAAAGAAAAGAATCATACCTCTTTATTGTGTTTTGTTAAATACTCGGCAACACTCCGGTAACCTCCTGCGCTATTAAATGTTTTACGAAGCAGCGCTCGCGGTCGATGGCGTATTCCTTCCAGTGAGACAATGCTTCCACGCCAGTGAATACACAAAATTGTTTAGAGTAAAAAAATTTTTCCGTTTGTTTCTTTGTTTCACATTGATCTTTCTTCACGGGTTAAGGAGCCGCACACTGTCCTCCCGCATTTTCTGCTTCTGGACTTTTCCGGTCTGAGTCCTCGGGAAGGAGTCCACAAACAGCACGTATTCCGGTATCTTGTACCAGTGCAACTGAAATTATAAAGTTGTTTTGTTTTAATTATGCAAGTGCATTGAACAAAAAAAAGAAGAACTCAGAATATTTTGTTTGTATAATTTGTAATATCGAATAAATATTTTTGTTATCCTCAAGCGATTATCAACCTTAACTATATCCCAGCTCCTGATGGTAGAAAGCTTTCACAAGTTTATTCCCCTTGACTCTGGGCTCCGAATTATCTTTCAAGATATAGGGCCTTGCGAAACTATATTGGTTTAGCTGACATTGTAGGGCGTGCCCTTGAACGTCGGAGGAGTGTCACTACACGCTCCGGGATGCATAGATCGAAATGAAAGTTGAGTAATATGTTCCTACTCTTAGAGGCAACGCTTGACTGTCTGTGTCTTGAGTACAGGTGCGTTTCTTTACAGCCGTGTTTGGGGTAGAATATAGGGTCACTCTTCAAGCATTCAGAATGCTGATGAAGACTGAAGCAGTCTCTCAACAGGTAGGAACTTGTCTAATACCTCCTTTTCCTTGCAAAATGCCTTGATGTCTTCTGGGGATAAGGTTTTATTTGGTTTCAGTTTGATCCAGACACATACTCGTTCAACTGTCTGCTCGTCCGGTACTCCAATCACCTGTCAAAACAAAATTAGAAGGAATTTTAATTTAGTTTCTAATGTTTTATGTAAGCTCCAAACTTGCTTTTATCTGTATGCAATAAAGGAAGGGTATACTGTTTAAAGATCATCGATACTGGTTCCGTATATTGTCACGGGTGGTGACCAAAAACCAATAAATAAACAGGAAGAAATAAACGTTTAATGTGGCGAACTTGTGCCAAAAATAAAAGGGTACAAAAGATAATAACAGAGCGTCGCGGGCGTCGAAGTCGGCGTAACAGCAGAGTCGAACGCTGGGGCGAGACTGACTCGGCTTGCCTTGCGGAATCCCTTATGTACCCTCGTGGGTTTCTGGAACGTTCGGCGTAGAAGGTTCGGCGCGTGGAACATTCTAACCTCGAATCAGCAAGACGGTTCTTGAATTCACCAGAACCTTACATTACAATGTCAACAAAAATGCGTCTCCGCGGCCAGGAATCGAACCCTGGCTTTCAGCGTGGGAAGCAAGCACGATAACCGTTAGGCCACGCGCGCGCTGCCTGCTTGGCCAGCTGCGCGCGCGGCATTACTCCCCCCTTTAAAAAAGTGCATCGTCCCGATGCAACACAAAAACAAAGCAAAGCAAATAAAAAGGACGGTAAACTAAAGAGTCATTTGGAACACCTAGGGTCCACAGTCCTATCGAGCGTAGTACGGCTTCAGTCGCACGACGTGGACGACTTCCGGTCGTGGAGGGCGGCGTGAGGAAGTCCGTGTTCCGTCTGGCATCAACTCGTAGTTCAGATCACCGAGTCGACGAAGCACTTTGTAGGGTCCAAAGTAGCGTTTCAGGAGTTTCTCGCTGAGACCACGGCGGCGGATCGGTGTCCATACCCACACCCTCTCTCCGGGCTGGAAGTGGACGTCCCGACGACGAAGGTTGTAGCGGCCAGCGTCGACACGTTGTTGAGCCTTAATCCGGAGTCTGGCGAGCTGACGGACTTCTTCTGCCCTTTGGGCAACCACCTGGGCGTCGTCGCTTGCGTCGACTGCCGGTTCGTGGGGTAACATAGCGTCCAGCATTGTCGTTACCTTGCGCCCATGCACCAGTTGAAAGGGTGTCACTTCGGTGGTCCCTTGTACGGCCGTGTTATAGGCAAATGTGACGTACGGCAACACCTCGTCCCATGTCTTGTGCTCCACGTGGACGTACATGGAGATCATGTCGGCGATGGTCTTGTTGAGTCTCTCCGTTAGCCCGTTGGTCTGCGGGTGGTACGCCGTGGTGCGACGATGGCTGGTGTGGTTGAGACGAAGGACTTCCTGCGTCAGCTGGGCCATGAATGATGATCCACAGTCTGAGATCAGTACTTCGGGAGCGCCGTGCCGGAGGACGATGGACTCGATGAAAAATTTCGCGACTTCAACAGCCGTTCCTGATAGAAGGGCTTTGGTCTCGGCGTACCGCGTGAGATAATCGGTTGCGACGATGATCCATCGATTTCCTTGCGTCGACTGTGGGAAAGGTCCGAGTAAATCCATACCGATTTGCTGGAATGGGGCAGATGGCGGCGCAATAGGCTGAAGAAGTCCTGCCGGTCTCGTCGGTGGCTTCTTCCGTCGTTGACACTCGTGGCAAGATCGGGTGTAGTGGTGCACAGTCTTCGCAAGCTTGGGCCAGTAGTATTTTTCGCGTATCCTGGCAAGAGTCCTGCTGTAACCAAGGTGTCCCGCCGTCGGGTCATCGTGGCAGGCTTGAAAAATTTCTTCTTGAAGACTGGAACCAACAGCCACGCCGTGCTGTTGTCGCTAAAGGTCTTCTTGTAGAGCACACCTTGTCGGATGGAGAAGGTTGGCAGTGTTCGTACAAAACTCCGCGGAACGGCGCTTCCTTGTCCCTCTAGGTGCTCGATGAGTGCTCGCAGCTCAGGGTCGTCTCGCTGGAGTGGTGCCATGTCGCTGACATCCAGAGCGCCGAGAAAACACTCATCGTCGTCCTCTTTGGTGCAGGAAGGACCGGCCTCGACTGGGGCCCTCGACAGGCAGTCGGCATCATTGTGCTTCCGGCCGGACTTGTACACCACGGTCATGTCGAACTCCTGCAGTCGTAGGCTCCACCGAGCGAGGCGTCCGGAGGGGTCTTTCAGATTCGCCAGCCAGCAGAGGGAGTGGTGGTCTGTGACCACGCGAAAAGGACTTCCATACAAATATGGGCGAAACTTTGTTATTGCCCAGACGACAGCAAGGCACTCCTTTTCAGTCGTTGAATAGTTCGTCTCCGCGTTAGACAGCGTCCCACTTGCGTATGCGATAACTCGCTCTGCACCGTCCTGCACTTGGACTAGTACCGCACCCAGTCCGGTGTTACATGGCGTCGGTGTGGATCTCGGTTTCACCAAACTGGTCGAAATGGCCAAGAATCGGGGGCGTCTGGAGTCTTCGTTTGAGCTCGTCGAATGACCTTTGGTGTTCTGTCCACTCGAACTTTACGGCGTCCTTCGTGAGGTGTGTCAGCGGTGCGGATAGTTTGGCGAAGTCTCGAACAAAGCACCTGTAACAGGCAGAGTCCGAGAAATCTTCTTACTGCCTTTTTGTCAGACGGCTGCGCAAATGCAGCTACGGCGCGGGTTTTCTCGGAGACAGGTAGAACACCTTTGTAGTTCACGACGTGGCCGAGGAACTTTAGTTCCCCATAGGCGAACCGACACCTTGTTGGCTTGAGTGACAGGCCGGCGGTCTTGATGGCTTGAAGCACGGATCGAAGTCGTCTGAGGTGTTCGTCGAAATCTCGTGTGAATACCACGACATCGTCCAGGTAGACGAGGCAGCTCTGCCATTTCAGACCTGCCAGCACGGTGTCCATGACACGCTGAAAGGTGGCTGGTGCTGTACAAAGTCCGAACGGCATCACTTTGAATTCGTACAGTCCGTCGGGAGTGACGAAGGCAGTTTTCTCCCGGTCACGTTCGTCGACTTCAATCTGCCAGTAACCACTCTTCAGGTCCATCGACGAAAAATATTGGGAGTGGCGCAGTCGGTCTAACGTATCGTCGATGCGGGGGAGTGGATAGACTTCCTTCTTCGTCACAGCGTTCTGTCGACGATAGTCCACGCAGAACCGCAGGGTCCCATCCTTCTTCTTTACAAGGACGACTGGGGACGCCCATAGACTTCTTGAGGGTTGAATGATGTCGTCGTCGAGCATCTCCTGGACTTGATCTTGAATCACTTTCCTCTCCTTTAAGGAGACTCGATACGGCGACTGGTGGACAGGGAGTGCGTCGTCGTCAGTAATAATGTGATGTTTCGCCATTGGTGTTTGGCGAACTTTCGATGTCGTGGCAAAACAGTCACTGTATTCGGCGAGGAGGTCAACCAATTGCCGGCGCTTCGGAGCCGGGAGCTCGGGGTCGATGTCTGGCGGCGGCGGCGTCGTACTCTTCTGCTGTGGCGACGAGGTTTCCTCCGAGATTGCGGTGACCACGGCTGGCGCCTGAAGCTCCTCGATGTGGCCCACGGTGGTACCCTTCGTTAGGTGCTGCGGCTCCTCTCGAAAGTTCGTCACAAGAACAGTTGCACGTCTTTCTTGGAGATCCGTCACGCCTCTTGCGACACCAATTCCTTTTTCGAGGAGCAGTTGGACGCTGCCTTCCAGAAGAGCTTCACCGTGCATGGCTGCGTCGGTTATAACGGTGACGAAAACACTCGACCGCGGCGGTAGGTTCACATGGTCGGTGATAACTCGGATCGCGGTTGACGTCGTGTTGATCTCCACCGTCGGCACGACGGGCTTTCGAAGCGTCAACTGGTTTGTAGCGAGGTCGATGACGGCGCCATACTCGCAGGGAAAGTCCATTCCGAGGATAACGTCCCTCGAACAGTCTTTCAGAACGACGAACTTCACAGGGCACGTCTCACCGTGGATCTCGACGCGAGCAGTGCACCTCCCGACTGGTGTGATGAGGTGCCCTCCGGCGGTTCGTATTTGAGGTTCATCCCACGGCGTCGTGACTTTTCGAAGGCGGCGGGAGAGCCTCCCACTCAAAACTGAGTAGTCTGCTCCGGTGTCCACGAGTGCCGATGCGTCGTGGCCGTCGATGATGACGTTTAGGTTGTTGGACACCGTTTCAGGAGCGTCGTTTCGGTCTCCGGTAGCGTTCCAGTGGGGGCCCTCCGACGTTCGTGGAGGATCTTGGCGTCGGTCGTCTTCGGCAACTCCACCTCCAGGGGTTGCCGCGCCTAGTTTCCCCGGCGTGGAGCGAGGGGCGACAGGCTTTCACGTCGGGGTCGGTGCATCGGCGAAGCTGGACGTCGTGGTGAATTCACGTCGGGGTCGGTGCATCGGCGAAGCTGGATGTCGTGGTGAAGGCGATCGGAACTCTCGGCGGGACCCAGGCTCGGGGGACTGGGGTCGTCGCAAGAACTCGTCGATCTCCCGAGGGCCTTCAGCATACCTGGGGCGCGGGACGCTTGGGTGGAATCCGCGCAGCCTGAGTCGTCGGTATGGGCATCGGCGGTACGCATGGTCAGCTTCCCCGCAGTGGTAACGCAGCGGGCGTCGGTCGGCCGTCCTCCAGACGTCTGTCTTCCTCGGCGCAGGTCGGTCTGGGTGAACGTGCGCCTGATCTTCCTGTCGTCGGGGATATTGCGGCATTGGGGCGTCTCTTCGGTGTGGCGCCGCGGCTTGGCGGGGAGCTTGCGGCGTTCGTCGGGCTATGGCAGCGTAGCTCAACGTCGGTTCCTCCGGTGCCACCGTGGTGACGGGAACCTCTGGTTGGAGCGCCCGTTGTGCTTCCTCGCGCACAGCCTCGGCAATAGAGAGTGTCGCTGGACGACTTGCGGCTGGCAGCAACTGGCGGAGTTCCTCCCGGACGACCTCCCGGATAATTTCGCGGATGTCCGTACCAGGAGCGTTCTCGCCGCCAAGCAGCGCGGTTGCAGCGACACTTGGATGTCGCTGGTAGTGGGAAGCGCGCGCTTGGAGGGCGCGCTCGATGTTTGTCGCCTCGGTGACGAAGGCTTCGACGGTGCCCGGCGGGTTGCGCACGAGGCCTCCAAAGATGTCGTCTCTCACCGCGCGCATGAGGACCCGCAGCTTCTTGTCGTCTGTGGCTCGTGGGTCGGCACCGGCGCTCAGGCGGAGGACATCTTCTACGAAGCTTGTGATGCTTTCGTCGGGGCCCTGCGTTCGAATTCGGAGGAGATCTTCTGCCTTCTTCCGTCGGTGTAGGGTGGCGAACGCCCGCTGCCACTCGGCCACACAGATGTCCCACGACGTAAGCGAAGCCTCGTGATTCTCGAACCAATGCCTCGCAGTACCCTCCAGCGAAAAGTAGAGGTTTTGGAGGCACTGCTCCGCAGTCCATCCGTTGTGCCGCGCCACACGCTCGTAGTGCTTGATCCAGTCTTCGACATCCTCATGGATCTCGCCGTGGAAGGGAGTCGGCGCACGGGGAGCGGCGGGCAGGTAGACGACGGGAGGAGCGGCGGGGGTCGGCGACTGGTCGGCCATCGTCGCCTTTGTTGGCTGCTTGGTCCTGGGCGGCAGAAGTCCGAATTCCGGGTGTAGGCCTTGGGTGCGACGACTGAACCGGATCTCGGTAGTGCCTTCGTCGGTTCTTCGTGGGTTTGGCGTCGGACTTGCACTGCGAACCCTCGGCGGGGAACGCTGCACGAGCATGCGTTACCCCGCACCTCCACCAAAATGTCACGGGTGGTGACCAAAAACCAATAAATAAACAGGAAGAAATAAACGTTTAATGTGGCGAACTTGTGCCAAAAATAAAAGGCTACAAAAGATAATAACAGAGCGTCGCGGGCGTCGAAGTCGGCGTAACAGCAAAGTCGAACGCTGGGGCGAGACTGACTCCGCTCGCCTTGCGGAATCCCTTATGTACCCTCGTGGGTTTCTGGATCGTTCGGCGTGGAAGGTTCGGCGCGTGGAACATTCTAACCTCGAATCAGCAAGACGGGTCTCGAATTCACCAGAACCTTACATTACAGTGTCAACAAAAATGCGTCTCCGCGGCCAGGAATCGAACCCTGGCTTTCAACGCGGGAAGCAAGCGCGATAACCGTTAGGCCACGCGCGCGCTGCCTGCTTGGCCAGCTGCGCGCGCGACAATATTTACAATATATCAGGTGCATCTAAAATTTAAGTCTGTCCATTCAGGTCACTTCAGCCGCTTGTTGAAATACTCGCTTTTTACTATTTTTAATTTCTACGTTTTTTTAAACCATTCTTTGATTAGTGTGTGTTGAATGTGATCATGCATATTTCCGTTTCTTGCTTAATAGTGTTTTTGGAAAAGGACCAGAAGTGCACCAATCGTGGGACCTGGTGGTTGTTTTGGTCACTTTAATTATGATTTTTTAATATGTATTAATATTATTCTTAATATTATTAATAATAATCAATTATCCTTATTATTATAATTATTATTAGGTTCCTAGGTATCTACTTTGATTGTGATTTAGCCTGGAACAAACATATGCCTTACTTCTGCCAACGGTTGCGAACGATTTCTTGTTTAATGTATAGCTTAAAGTGTTTTGTACCTTTATCGATAAAATAAAGAATTATGCACTCGCTGGCGTAAAGTTTACTGAGGCATGGCATTACAGTCTTATTCAGTTGTTATCTTGTATAGCACACAAGAATCGACCGCATCTTGCGTGGTCTTCCAAAAAGCGTTGCTTACCACACGGAATGCTCATCGAGTGATAACGCTTGAACTACCATCGATCTTCTCTTCATATCTAGAAACGGTCATCTGGAAACACTTCTGGGGGCGCGAGTTTAAAATCATTTCGACACCGATCCGTGAGCTTCGAGCAGCTCCACTTTTCCATACCCCAAGAGTGAGAACTTGCAATGGTGAAAGTATGCGCAAATAGTATGTGCCGAACGTTTTCAATACGATTCCAGACACTTTACTTTCCCTGACTTCCAACAAAACATTCAAGAAAAATCTTAGATCTTTGTTTTCTTACGTGTTGCGACAGCCATCACAATAGCAGTGGGAAGCGTGCCTGGGCAACTATACTCTCCTTTTTTTATTTTAAATTCTACACACAACCTTGATGCTTGGCTCCAACGTTTTAAAAAATTCAGGCACATTTTTTTTTTTTGCCTTTGTGCTATTTTTTTATTTTTTTATATCAACACAGGCTTTCATATTTTGCTCTTTTCCCGTAATGTAAATGTTCCCTAAAGAAATCTTCGAACCTTGGAAGCTGTGTCGTAAAAAAACGTCAAAAAGTGCGTGCGTGTTTTTTTTTCTTGCTTGTACGAATACGATTGCTAACTCTTCTCAGCCACAACCTCGAGAGGCGCTTTCCTATTTTTGTAGTGATGCGCAAATGAAAACGTGCGTGCGTGTGTGCATTTTGTATTACTTAATTTTTTTTATATATATTTTACCTTTTCCACCTTTCAATGAACTGCACTTTTTTTTTTCCAACGGAACTGTAATATTTCGATGCTCGCGAATTTTTCAAATTTTGTTTATTGAGCTGCATTTCTTACTCCTGTTTGATATTTTCTTTGTGTAATCTCTGGAATCGGTCTTACAAGCCCTAGCTGGCTTTGACCAGTCCGACATTGACCCTGCCAGATCTGAATTCCTTAATAAATTATTATTATTATTATTATTTATTAATATTATTATTATTATTATTATTAAGGAGAAGAAGAAGTGGTTGGGTTCAGGCGCTCCTCTCTATTGTGCTGTATTTTATCCTAAAACCGTGCTCTGAGGGCCCAAATATTTCCTGTAGCGTTTTTTGCGGAGAAACTAGACCTCGTTTCTCTACAGGTATAAGGACAGGATCCCCTTCGTGCCTTGAATTTCGCCCCCTAAATGCCCCAACTGTGGTACTGATCAACGCTGATCATCGCATCACACTACCGAGTCTGCTACCTGAGCAAGGCCTTCCAGTTCAACTCGATCGATGTCAGCGATCTTTATCCCCCTTGTGAGGTATTGCAGTCTTCTGCAACCTGGCGCAAGATTAACGATAGGCCTATCAGCGATCAAACCTTCCTTGCCGGTAACCGAGTGCGAATACCTATTTTCTCGGTGACCGTTCAAGCTGTGAACAATTTTTGTCGGTGTTGCTTTTTTTAGGTGTGCTTACGTTTCCTTGGCATATTTTTTATATCCACATCAGCCTATAACTATGTCTGCTTTTTGTGACGCCTGCGTAAAATACATTTGCCAGGCCAGCCGTCACATGACGTGCTTGGTTTGCGCGGAGGACTACTATCTGTGGAAAACGCGTCCTGCAAGTGCGATAACCTTCCAGCCAAGGTGTCTACCCACGGGAAGGACATGCATGACTTTCGGTCGGAGGTGGGGACCCAGAAGACCACGGTTTCAGAGCAGGCACAGACTATTGAAAGCCTGCAAACGGAGATGAACGACGCTGAACAACGGAGTCACCTCCAAGATATAGAAATTTATGAATTAAGTGTCACACCTGGTGAGTCTTTGCCCTCCGTCTTAGTGGGGCTCGCATACAAGCTTGGAATTGAAGGACACCAACCATCCGCCGTGGTCTCCACCTCCATTTACAGGCTACAGGCAAAGCGAGCAATAAACCCTTCTGTTTACGTGAAGTTGGCATCCGTCACCACTAAAGACAGATGGATGCAGGCGCGTGTCTTCACGGACAATGCTCCAGATGATTTCGCTGATCCCTTGGACATTAGGGTTGAGGGCGCAGCTGAACGGCGTGGGTGCAGCGACGCCAGGAACTCGGTGATAGTGGGCGGCTCGTGCTTGAAGGGCACGTTCGATGTTGCTGGCCTCCGTGATGAAACCTTAGACGGTGGTAGGCGGGCTCCGAACAAGGCGTTTGAAGATGTTTTCCTTCACGTCGCACATAAAGACCCGCAGCTTTTTCTCTTCGGGAGCTTTTGGGTCGGCGCGATTCATCAGGGGGAGAACGTCGTCGACGAAGCTTGTGACGCTCTCTGTTGGCCCTTTAATTTTGTTCGCAGACGTTCTTCCGCACGCTGTCGTCGCTGCTGGTTGGTAAAGGGGCGCCGCAGCTCGGCTCGGAATTCTTTCCACGATGAAATCGACGCTTCGTAGTTCTCGTACCAGGTGAGGGCCGAGCCTTCCAAAGCAAAGAACACGTTCTCCAGACTCTGGTAAGTGGTCCATCTATTTCGGCTGGCTACATGTTCATAGTGCAGAACCCAGTCCTCCACGCCCCCGTGGATCCCGCTATGGAAGGTGGTCGGGGTTCGCTGGGAGACGGGCAGGTAGACGACAGCGGCGGCGGTCGGGGTCTGCGACGACTGGTGGTCCATCGTCGGCCTCGTTGGTTGCTTGGTCTCGTTTGGCAGCACTCCGTATTTCTGGTGTAGGCCCTGGATGCGGCAACTTACTCGGGTTGCGATGGTGTCTTCGTTGGGTCTTCCTGGGATTGGAGTCAGACTTGCACTGCGGGCGCCCAGAGGGGTAAGCTGCAAGGACATGCGTTACCCCGCAGCTCCACAAAAATGCCACACATGATCAGGCGAGGAAACAAAGAATAATTGAAGAAACTGAAAGGAATAAGGGGACCAACTGGTGCCCAAAAATACAAAAGAGAAATAGAATGCAACAGCAGAGCATCGCGGACGTCGAAGTCGGCGTAACAGCAGAGTCGAACGCTGGGGTGAGACTGACTTCGGCTTGCCACGCGAAACGCCTTTTGTAGCCGCGTGGGTTTCTGGAACATTCCTCCTATAATGTTCGGCACGTAAAACATTCGCAACTCGATCAAATGAGAATGTTCTTGAACTTACGAGAACACCAAGTTGAAAGAACAAATACAAACTAATTCGCTGGAATCGAACCCAGTCCTCTCGCGCGACAGCCGATCGCGTAAACCCTTCGGCCACGCACACGATCCCTGGGCAACGCGCGTGGCGATATTCGTAAACGATATTCGAACGCCTATATTTTGAGCGGATGCCTATAGTTGCCGTGGCAAATGCTCGATTCTGGAGAGCGCTTCGAAATCCGACAGCGAGGAGCTCAGCGTTTCTTGTGGTATCTGCCGCACTCATTACGTTGCCGGTTTTTCCACGGTCAATATTTGGGTGGCTATCAGCTTCCCCACTCAGTAGCTTCGACGTGTTGCAACCTCGGCTTTTCAACCGCCGTAGAGTCAGTCATTTAGGCAGCCTCGGCGCGTGGGCCTCGATGATCACTTGTGATCGCGGATAGGATTATTCCTATTTGCTTGTGCGATGACGAATCGCCACGACAGCGACGCCGATTAAGAGCATCCGAATGACCAGCAAAAAATCTGCCATGACGAAGACACCGCAGGATGAAACACATCTTAGACGACCGACAAGCGGCTGGGAACAGAACACGACTTGTGTGATTGGTCTGCTTTGTCGTCCCAAGAAGCAAGAGATTCAACATGGCCTAGGGTGGTTTAATGTGCGCATTGCTTAGGGTGATGACATCTGATCATTCAGTTCCGGACACTTATTCTTTCGTTGTGTTCTGAAGCGCGTGAAAAGGTGTCTTCCTGCACGTTGTTATTGTTGACAGCGCTATTGCGACATTTTGTTTACGGCGATTTCTTTGTCGTTTTTTTAGTGCGTACTGTCGGCATCGTGTGCTACGAAGGATGTTATCACACTATATAAAAGGGCATGGAGACATTTTAACGTGGACAACTCTACATTGGTTTTGTACATCAAACCCTTGCGACTGCGTCGACAACTCTACATTGGCTTTGTACATCAAATCCTTCCGACTGTGTTGAAGCCCTCACCGCTTCAATGAGTGAAACGTGCGTACAAGGAGTGGCATTGGTGTCGGGAAACCAACAACCTCATAACATTTTTCTAAAACTTCGCCACCATCTACCAGGTGGGATCTGGTTATCGTGCCACTAACCTTAAAATATCAGCATTCACCGATGAATGATTGATACTTTCGGGTGCAAATGGAACAATGTTTTTACCTAAGCAAAAAAAAAACGCACACGAAGGTTGTTTTTTTCTAAACACACGTTTTTTATGTAGAAAAGTCGACGCAGCACTGAGTCGACGCAGCAATTAGTAGAAAAGTCGACGCAGCAATTAGTAACTTTACTCTGATTACAGCGCCAAATGTAGCGAAAAAAATGGCACTAATTTTAACCGACGATGGTTTGGGGCGATGATAATTATCCGTGAATAAGGAAAACCAGAGGGACAAGGGACAAACGCAAATCTGTCCCTTGTCGCCCTGTACGCCTTTTCCAGAGATAATTATCGTCATTCTTCTCCAGCTCGCTTGCACCTTTGCATCAGAGAATCCTGGGGTGACACCAGAAGATATGGTGTGCTCCCCAGCAGTGGCTGGTGTATTGAGCACAACAGCTGGGTGTGTCCAACAGAAATGCTGATGTTCCGCACACCAGCCTGGTGGGCACACCTAGAGAGTCTGATGTCACACCCTACGGGCTCATATGCCAACCATGCGGCCTGGTGTGCACATTACGCAGTCTGATATGGCACCAGTGTTGTATTTTTGTTCACTTCCCTACTGAAAAAAACCATTTGGCACCTATATAGAAATAAACGGGTCCATACCGGTAACAGTTTAACCATACCGGTCACCAGTTTGTCAAACGGGTCGCCCGTATGGCTCAAAGGGGTCCAGCGTATGAGCCATAACGGTCACCGATTTGGACAAACAGGTCACTCCTTTGGCAAAAGGAGTGACCTGCTTGGCTGCCAACAGGCGGCTGGCAGTATGTTCAAATAAATAAAATAAATAAAAACGGGTCACTCGTCTGGGCAAATGGGCGACTCGTTTGGGCAAAGTTGTCGCACGTTTGCTCAAACCGGTGACCATGTTGCAAACTGCACCGGTTTAATCAAACGGCTCTCCGAAGCCCGTTAGCTTTCGAACGTACAGATAGGCGGCGTGGGCACGGCTAACGTTTCAGCCGTGGCAGCCAATGTTTCCGGAAGGCTGGGAGCGCCGGTTCATCGATTTCAGATCGTCCGCGTAATGCAAGTAATTATATTTATATTTCAATTGCGCTGATGTTCGCTTATACTGCAACTAAAACTAACACCTTTTTTTTTGTTGTTGTTGTTTTACGTAAACGCGCGACGTTGGTGAGCCGATATTTTTGACAGAACTTTAAAACTTTGTCCATCTTTGTTGCCTCAATTTGCTTATTCAGCTCGAATCTCTCTCGCAGAAGACGCGACCGCGTGAAAGAATGTACGTTTAGACTCCGTTTCACTTTAATTCAAGACGCAGCGAAGGTAGCACGCGTACACGCGGCTGCAAGAACATCGAGCATTGCGAGAGCACGCCCGCCGTTGCAGCAGTCGAACTACGAGCTCGAGCTGAGTATTTTCTTCGTTCGGGCGCAAGCCGAGCTTCTGGCCGCCCCGCCGCCATTCCCAAAATTCGAGCATGCTAAAATGCTCGCGCGCGTGTGTTTTTTTTTTTTTTTTGAGGTTACAAAAACACATCTCTCTGGAATGCCTGGGGAGAGGGAGAGGGGCTGTCCCCTGTGGTCCTCGCCCCCTCCCTCCTCTCTTGTCACCCATCACGTGACCCACAGCCGCGCGCGAGCTACACGCTGATAAGCATCGAGATCCGGAAGGGTGCGCCTAGCAGCCGCTTTTTTCTTTGTCTGCTTGTTGTCAGTTCCAGCTCGAACTTAGCGCATCCACCTGCTTCGATCTGTCGCCTAACACTGCGGTCTTATTAGAATGTCTCTCGACAACGTATTGGATGTGCACCAAAGCTATCAGTGTTCGAAACGTCCTAGGTCTATATCGGCAACAAGCGATTCTTCAAAGAAGTCAGGAATTCTTGCGGTTTGGTTGGGTTCGGCAACTGGACAGCTTGTGCGCCACATCGTGTTGAAACTTCCAAGAAGCCGTTCCCTCTCATTTGTGTTTGTGTGGTTGTCCTGCTTTGACCGTGTCGACAAATATCACGGATTACATCTTTCAAGTCCGCTATTTTTATGGTAAGTGCACTGCAACCTACTTCTTGGCAACGATTGACTGTTCTTCTACTCGTACTCTTCCAGATTATCTATATAATTATGCAGCCACTATTCTCGCGGCAGCCGGGCGAATAATTTCCCGAAAGCCTACCTTCATAGTCTAGAATTACCTTGGTTCATGTTTGGTTTGATATCTTCTCAGTTGTATAAAAGCTTAGAGTGCCTCTCACATTTCACAGATCGCTTGCACGTTTGTACTTGTCTACAGAAGACGTAATAAACTTTGAGGAGAATTGAAAACAATCTTTTGTGTCTGTTTACCTGTCCATTTGCAAGCACCTACGTGAGCATATTTGTTCTACGTGTTTCCTCCATGTTATAAATAGGTTTATGAGTTTCGGAACGTCTTAAATAAGTTTAAGATAACCAACCTACCAGACGATCCCCGTTTAGGGCTAGCGCATAATTTTCCGATTCGAATGGCACGTTCAAACGTGTGGTCACGTGCAAGGTCGAACGGGCACCTGTATCAAACGGGCACCTGTATCAAACGGGCACCTGTATCAAATGGGTACCGTTTCGAGCGGGTACCGTTTCAAACGGCTACCCGTATCCCATAATCACGTTTGATCCAAACGGGTCGACAAGTTTGCACCCGTTTGATTTACCAGTTTGCCACCCGTTTGAATTTCAAATGGTTTTTTTCAGTAGGGTTTTCCCCCGTCCGCGAGGGTGTTTTTGTTTAGTTTCTGTAACGCCCCTCCCCCCGACGTGGCGCCTCGTTTCCTCTCGTCTTGGTTGTTGCCGGAGACCCCGTGGCGGGCTCCTTTGTGCTCAAAAAGTGTCGCCCTCGTCCTCAGCAATTTCCTGGGCGGCCTTGAGTCTTCAGGCGCTCGCGTCTTCGGTGGTTTCCATCCCCCTTCCCGCCAGTATTCTTGTTAAAGTTTTTGAAAATAAAGGAGTCTTCTCTTTGAGTCGAAGCTGAAAAGATATGTGTTGGTGGGCTTTCCTGACTTCCGACGAGCTAAAAATATTTAGACATGGTCTGGTACCAAAACAACAAGAAAATCTAGTAATTATTGCAGTTTTTGGTGCCGAAACCCGGAAATTAACGGCCAGATCATGCCTACGAGCCAGGAGGGCGTCGACTGCCTGAAGCGAAACAGGACTACCCTGCGAGCCGCCACAGAAAGATCACCAACGAGATTGGCGTTATGCTGGCCACGGATCCAACCGACATCGGTGAGCTCAAAGAAAGATTTGATATTCTTCTACTTAAAGAGGCTTCCCTGAAAGAGCTGGAAAAGAAAATCGAGCCATCTGTCGAATATGATACCTTAGAAGAGGAGATAACTGGCGCGGAGGGGTAGACGGAACAGATCAGCCTAACTAACCCACGAGTCAACCGCAAGCTGAAAGGTCAAGAATTGCGGAACCACAAGGCTTCCGGTTCTTCGACGCAGGGCAGTGGCTCTGGACAAGCTACAGTTGATCACGTCCAAGTCCTTACTACTGTAAAACTTCCGAAGCTTTATTGTTGTGCTTTTCTGCTTTCTCAAATTAAGAAATTATGACAGCAGCATACTTAAGTCCAACTTATCATTGTACATTTTTTGTGAGTAAAGCAACACCGTCAACAGGTGCTCTGGTCAACGAAACCTAAAGTCACACCAGAACACCAGATTGCTGGTGTCACACCAGAACATCAGAACACCAGATTGCTGGTGCCAAAATGTCCCAAATCACATCTGTGAAAAAGCCTGGTCTCATATCAAGTCACACCAGCCCTCGGCTTGGTGTATTTTTCACTAGTGTTCAATTGTACTATGATGGATGGTGTGGTGATTTATTGAACAGAGGAAAACAAGTCGAGGCCGCGCTGTCGAAAACCAAGCCTTTGTAACTAACGAACCTATACATACACATCTGGCACTGTCTGCCGTACTATCAGAACCATACCTGCGCCTCCTCCAGGTCCGGGTGAGTGCTGAGGACATTCTCAATCTCCAGCGGCGGCACTTTCAAGCCCCTGTAGTTGATCATCTCTTTGATGCGGCCCAGGTATGTGAGCCGACCATCCTCGCTCATTGAACCCTCGTCACTGCGAATGCATGTTCACACCGAAAAACATATTCTAAAAAGCCCTCCCATTTTATTTTATTTGAAATTCAATCACGTATTGAAGGCATAACAAAGAATATTGGTTTTGTTCGACTTAAATCGCATATACAACATAAACGACAAATACAGAATTGCGTTGTCACTCTTAAATATCCCTTAAAAACAATGAACTCGCCAAATCATTCAGTTTAAGTGAAGAGTCAAAACAATTATTTCACAAAAAAGAAAAGAAATTAGTAACTGCAAGGTGCAGGCATCGTCAAGTCCTCCAAATCAATAACCTCTAAAGGTACAAAATAAAAACACAAACAAGAAGAGGTGCTATGATCTCTAATCTCCGGTTTTGTCTGCCCCAGTGAATTGTTTCACATAAATATATTACCATCTTATTAACGTGGTATAACTCTGCTTCAAAAAAAAGTTACAAAAAAACTTTCCATGTAGCGAACAGCTGTGCAGGAATACACAAGATAGTAGACTGTAGAACCCGGTATCATTTATGAGTTGAATTTCAAATATGTTTTCAAGGAAGCGTTTCTAGAGTAACAACAAGATCGAAACCTTGAGAAATATAAAAAAAATATTGATGAATATTATAGCAATGAGAAGGAGTAGTATTCTAAAATTCAAAAGCAGAATCATTCGGTGTGTAAAATATTTTAAATTTCATGAAGGATATGAAGGGAGGTACCATCTTGATTTACAAATATTTTGTTTAAAACAAAAACAGGCCTCTCCGAAGTTGGCACATTTGTCCATATTCTCGACAGAACACCCCAAGAGCCGAATGCTCTTGAACAATCTAATTCAAAGTCTCTTTATGTGCTGCTGGAACCACTTTTTCTTAAGTGTCTCAAACACACACCTGGACAGCTGCATCTATCTTTTGAATAGCCCCAAAATGGCGTGCACGCGGGTATTTTTTAATTCCACCTAACAGATGATAACCACTGGGAGAGCGGTCCGCCCATACTTAGGCCCGACTAAACTTCCCACTGGTTCTACTACGCGCCAAAACGAGAGCCCAACCCCATGAGGTTCCGCTAAATCACTACGTCGTGTGTATTCACGTGAGGCCGTGACACCCGGTGTCTGATCGGGTAACGACGTCTTTTTGGAACGTCGTACAAGCAGTCAGATTTAGGTCGCACTTGGGTATGGCGCGGCCGAACTCCTAGTGGTTATGGCATGGTGGCCGTCATATGAAATTACACGCGTACACGTAAGACTGCTTACGTGTAGGAGGTCAAAATCATTATAATCCCGCGGAAGAAATGTTTTAGAGTAATGTTTCTGCACGTAATAAAATGTAGGACTACGTTTAGTACGACGTGGAGGACGACTTCCTAGAGATCGACGCGAAATGCGGCGTCTAAGACGACCTCTGGCATGACGTCTAGGACAACGTCAAGGACGACCTCGGGGACGAGGTCTAGGACGACGTCGAGAACGACGTCTAGGACGATTCCTAACTCAACCTATATTTCGACCTTAAAGAAGACGTCTAGGAGCACGTCGAGAATGGCGCCTAAAGGACGAAATCTAGGGCGACGTCGAGAACGACAGCAGGAGGACAATTAAGGAGGCTGTGGCGTGTTTGCGCGGGCGGCCATGCTTGACTGCAGAAGGCGCAGTAGATGTAGACGCTGCTGTCGATGTCGTAGCCGTAGATGTGGACACGGTCGCTTCACAGCCAATCTCACGAAGCACAAAACGATTACAAAAAAATGCGAGGGGGAGAGGTATGCTTATGCAGCCGAGAACTTAGTCTGCCTCAAAGGGCGACTTATGTCGTCGGTGTAGATAAGAAATTTAGACAGTGCAGTACAATGCTAGCCTGGGTTCTTTAAGGTGCATCAGGCAGTAGTGATACACGATCGCACGCCGATACAAGGCTCATACAGGTCAAAACAAGCAGGGGTGGGGGTTACACCAAGGATCCTTGGGTTCTGCAGCGCGAGCTCTCGCTCCCCGTGCTCCCAGCAGGTGTGCGCTAGCCCCACTCGGCTGCCGATTCCCCTGAACAACGACCACCAGATGAAGTCCAAAGCGCACCTTTCTGTACACGGCACCCCAATGGTGACATCACGCTGAAGACGTATGATGACTCTTGATGACATCACGTTGATGGCGCTTGATGGCGTATTTTTATGGCCATATTTCGGGCACAACGACGAAGGCGCTTGTTTTTCACTTAGTGTATTAAGTGAGATCGTCCTAGTTGTCTGGGGCGGCTTCTAATACCACCTTACGGACGACGGAATGAAAAATGGGACAAGAAGGGTCGTTCATTGAGCGGGCGTGTAACAATCGTATTTCTATTCGCTTATACAAAGCTTTTTTGCTCAATGGAACAAGTACGACTTTTGCCTTAAAAACTCCGTAAACGCCATTTTTCGGTGATTATTACTCTGGAAGCAGATCGCCAGGCGTGGGTTTGAGGCACTTCAGAAATGTGGTTGAAGCATGATATGAAGAGGCGGCCACACAGTTGTGCCAGGGCATTTGGCTACAGGGGAGCCAGTAGAAAAGTTGGAGTTATGCATCGGCCTGTAAGTGACAACCAGCTGCTGCAAACAAATCAATTGTAAGTCCTTGCCTTAATCTATAGAAAGGCAATTGAAAAAATAAGATTTTGTACAATCATCACCAGCTTATTTAAAACATAACTGAGGTTGCTAGAAAGACATAAAAACGAAGCTATTCTTAGACACCAGTTATTAAGCAACCTAGCGGACTGTATGTAACACAAAGTATTCAGGTGAGATTTCACAGTTACACGGATACGTCGTGTATGTACGTTCCTTTCGAATTCTTAATGAAAACGTTCCATTGAATGAGGACGCAATGGTGCACAAAAGCATTTCATTCCGATATTGGCACCTTTGCGTGTTCCAAAATATAATCGCGAAAGCTGTGTTTAATATATTCTAATTAAAAATATCACATCCACAATTGTATAATAAAATATTTAAAGAAATTACTGAACCTTGTAACGTTCCATAATACAAAATGCAGAATCAGTTACGATATATGAGTCTTTACTAAACCGTTCATATAATTCCCTCCCTCCGTTTTCCTCTTACTCTTCGTCCCCCTCCTACTTCGTCCTCTTCAGAAAAGTTCGTTAGCACTACAGTTAACTAATTGACATATTATTCTAGCATTTTGAAAATGATCCGTTTTAGATTGTTAGGAGAATACATTTCCGCCGATATCACATTCCGTGATGCTCGTGTCCGTGGTATCATACCACTTTGAATGATACGGAAAGGCATTTTCGATGGCGTCGCATTCAGTGACTCTCTTTGCAGTGGTGCACCAAATGGTGTTCAGTATGCCTTGCGTGGTAGCTGTTTTCGTGACTCCGTAACGAACAAAAAACTTTTTGTTTGGTTCATGAATGCCTTTCCGAACAATGGCAAAACCGCACATTTTATTCTTCGATGTAGAACCAAATCGTTTGTCAAAATTTATATTCACAGATCTCTTGTTGAGGGCTCTTCTTTTCTTCCGCCTGCAATAAATCGTGTTTGATGCCATATTTTAGATCCACGGGCAAGTAAGGTAGTTGCTTCAAGGCAGCGAATTTGGGACTACAGGGTAGTCGTATGTGAGCTGTTATGATTTGCAACCGCGGACTCATTGGCACACTTCATCCGCCGCAAAAGTTAAGATACATAGAAAACCACTGTTTAACATCTCATGTTAATCTTTCTGCTGGCCGTTTGCTTCCGGGCAATAGGGTGCGGCGAAGCGAAGCCTTATTTATTTTGATCTCGCACATTGTTGGAGCCTTGCTCTGGAAGGCAGGCCCATTGTTGGTCAAGATAACCTTGTTTAAAAACGTGTCCCGATCTAGCTTGGCAATGAAGCTGTTTGCACTTTTTCATGCTCTTGAGGCGGCAATGCGCGTGCACTCGTCGAAGGCTATCAAGAATGCTTGGGTTCTAGCCACTCGCTCACCTTTCTTCTTTAGTGCAGCGAAATCGAGATAAAATACTTCAAATAGTATATCAGAGTGTACCGCCAAAGTCATTCCATAGAATCGCTGGTTGATAGATGTATTTTTTCATCCCACGCCAAAAGTCTCCATGGGCCAGCTTACATATGTCCGAAAGAAATCATCATGGCCGCCTGAACCGATCCTATCAGAACCAAGCCTGAGGAATGAATTAATTGCTATTACTGTGACTTCAAACTTTCCATTGCTGAAGGTTCAATCTTCAGTGCCTTTTCACAGTTGCATGTAGAAGAGTACTTGCGTCTCTTGCCGTATCTTGGAAATAGATAGACGCGACAATACGTCTGCGTCTGTAAGGCCAAACCCTAGGCGATGAAATACCTCAAACAAAATATTTTGAATTAGTTATTTTAACTCGGTGTATTTTTTGGGAGCGGGGGTTCATTCATGTTGATGGGGTATGGTAACACTTGGGGATCTGTGAAAAGGTTAGACTTGTGGCCATCGAGGTACAAACAAAAGTATCGCACTGCCACGTGTACAGCAAGGCCTTCCTTTTCCGTCGTTCTGTAATTCACTTCAAACTTCAAAAAGGTATGCAAGTCATATAGCATTAAAGAGAGTTGCTCAGGTGTTGGCTTCGTCGAATTACGTTGGTAAAGGACAACACCGGTGTCGTATTGTGATATATTCGTGTTCAGTTGAAACGAAACATCGACGTGAGGAAAAATTGGCACCGGATGAAGACTAAATCGCGTGTTCTAGACACAGGTATATTTATTCACTCTCAGTGGACGGTTCAGAGGGCACACCTTGATAAGCTAATTGCGTAGAGCACCCTGTTTTTTTGTTGGTTTTTTTTGCAAAATTTTGAATAAAAGTTTTAAAATGTCCGACTACACCAAGCAACACAGTAAGCGAATGGATGTCAAACGGTTGTGGGAGAGGGTAAATCTGAGCGGCAGGTTCTTGCTTTGTTGCTTTAAACTATCCATAAACTTTCCGTCCAAGAAACACCACCTTTCCTTCAAAAAAATCAATATTTTGTATTCTGTTCTTTACACAGGCCTCTTCCAAAGTCTTAAACACGCATGTCACATGGTCACCGTGATCTTCGGGGATCTTTGTATATACAATTATAACGTCAATATTGCCGCACGCGCAGACGGCAAAGTGGGCAGCGCGCCCACGACCGAACGGTTATCGTGGTTGGTCGGCTCCCACGCAAAAGAGCTGAGATTCGATGTTTAGTAGCGAGGCACCTTCTAGTTGTTTTTTTTTTTTTTTTTACTAATTGTCGTGTTTCGATAAATTCGCTAACACTGTAGCTTGTTCGATGTCAGAATATTCTACACGCCGAAACTTCTACGGCGATTGCTGCTGAAGCCCATGCGTGTGCAAATGGAGCTTCGCGTGGCGAGCCGACGTCAGTTGCGCCCAGCGTTCGGTCCTGCTGTTTCACCGCCATTGACGCCTGCGATGTTAGTCTTCTTTTTTGTTTTTTTTTGTTTGTTTTGGGCACTAGTTTACCTATCAAACGTCTAGTTTGCTTCTCCTTTCGTCTCATCATCAATTGCCACCGGCTTCGTGGAGGACGTTCTGCGCTTCAGCACCCGCGTTAGCCATCAGACTACAAAAGAGAAGAAGCTACGAATCGTCATGCAGGGCGTAAGAGACAACATCTTCGGAGGTCTTGTCCGCAGCCCTTTGACAACAGTCGAAGATTTTGTCACCGACGCGACAAACATCGAGTGCGCTCTGCAGGCAAGAGCGTGTGACTACCACCAACTAACCGTCCTTGGTACCCTTGTGCCGTATAGCTGCAACCTTGGCTCGAACATCCCAGGCATTCGCGATATCGTTGGCGACACCGTCGGGAGAACTCAGAAAGCTGCTGCCCGCTGCCAACCAGCCGGCTTCGCTGTCAATAGCCTAAGTTGTCCGAGAGGAAGTTTACCGGGGAATATAATTGGAGGCTTCTGTCAGCCTAGCAGCACCCGAGGAGTTTACAGGTTGACCTTACAAAAACCGGTCCCATCACCAGAGGAAACAGAACGACGTCATCCATGGTCCTTGTGCGTTGACCACCATGTAAACCTGCCGCCGCGGTCAAGGGTTTTTGTACCTGTCAGGACCATTGAAGCTTCCGGCGTCGACGTTCTGCTCGAGGGCAGCGCCCAGTTGATTCTAAGAAGAGAACTCGGAGTCGCAAGGGGCGCAACAAAGCTGCAGGATGGACGCACTATGGTACTCGTTACAAACTTACGACGAGAGCCACGACACCTTATTAAAGGGACAGCCGTGGGCTACATGAATTAACTTCAGGACTCAGCCGCCATCTCTGCACTCTTGGAATAATTGTTTTCATCGCAGCCCCAGAGAACGCCACAACCAAACTGGACATCAATACGAAGCTTCCTGCTAGAAAACGGCGACGCCTGCTTGACCTCCTCGGCGAGTTCGCCGAATGATTTGCCACCTCCTAAAGGGTGCAACAAACGAAGGTAACGAAGGATCGCACTGCTACCGACGATAACGTGATCCCTGTGCACCAGTCACCGTACCGAGTATTTGTAAAATAAAGATAGTTAATCGAAGAACAAGAGATGCTTAATAACGACATCCAGCATTCAATTAGTCTATGGACGTCTCCAGTCGTCCTGGTAAAGAAGGAGGATGGGACTCTAAGGTTCTGCGTAGACGTTTGTCGACTAAACGCCCTGACGGAAAAGGACGTCTACTCGCTGCCCCCTGTGAACGACACCGTGGACCGGCTGTGCCACACCCGATATTTTTCGTCAATGGACCTGAATATAGGGTATTGGAAAATAAAAGTCGATGAGCGGAGACCGTAAAAAAATAGTTTTCTTCACGCCCGACAGTTTGTACGAGTTTATAATTAATGTATTTTGGACTTTGTACGGCGCCCGGAATCGTTCAGCGTGCCACGAACAGACACCGTGTTAGAAGGTCTGAAATAGCACAGCTGCCTTTTCTACCTAGACGACGTCGCTGTGTTTTAACGAGATTTCGACGAGCACCTGCAACGCCTTCGAGCTGAACTACAAGCAATCAAGATTGCTGGACTCGCCCTCAAGCCCGCGCAATGTGGTTTCGCCTATGAACGAACTGAAGCTTTAGACAACGTCGTGAACAACGAAGGTGTTCGCCCAGACTCCGAGAAGCCGCGGACCGCATCCGCATCCTCGCCACCGTTGGACATGAAGGCCGTTAGAAGATTCCGGGTCTCTTTGCCATTTATAGGCGCTTCGTTCAAGATTTCCCCAAGCTTATTGCGTCAGTCACGCATCTAACAAAGGACGCAGTGAAGTTTCAATGGAAAGAAATACGAAAGCGGGAATTCAGCGTTCTCAAGTGGAGACTCCAGACACCACAGATCCTCGGCCATTTTGACCAGTTCGAAGAAACGGAAGTCCACACCGACAAAAGTAATACGGGACTTGGCGGGGTACTGGTTTAGCGGCAGGAGCTTACAGAGCGAATGATTGCCTACGCAAGTCGGATGCTGCCTAAGGCGGAGTTCAACTACTAAACGACAAAAGAACTGTGCCTTGCTGTCGTCTGGGCGATAATACAGTTTCGGCCGAACTTTTATGATATTCTATTCCGCCTAGTCACAGATCACCACTCGCTGCTCTTGCTCGCGATCGTAAAGAATCCCTCTGGATGCCTCGTTCACTGGAGTCTCCGACTTCAATAATTCGATATGACCATTACGTAAAAATCTGGTTGCAAACACACTGACGCCGACATTTTGTTGAGCGCTCCCGTCGAGTCACCACCGGCCAGAACCGATGACGACGACGAAGGTATTCTTGGCGCAGTCAAGGTAGCCGTAATGGCAGGACTTAAACGGGACGACTCCGAACTCCGTGCCACAATTGATCACCCGCAATGTCAAGGAAGTGTCGTCCCCGCATTTTCTCCCAAGACTTGACAAGCTTTTCCCTTCGACGGGGTGTTCTCTTTTAAAATAACTTCGGGCCCAGCAACCCAGAATGGCTACTGGTAATACCTACAGTCTTCGGGCAGAAATCTTTCAATCCTGCCATGACGACACGACGGCTGGGCACCTTGGCTACAGCAAGACGCTCGCTGGGATTTAGGAAAAGTACTACTGGCCGAGGTTACCGAAGACTGTTCACCTCTACATTTGATCATGCAATGAGTGTCACCGACACAAGAAACCACTAACGAAGCCGTCAGGACTACTGGATCTGATTGCTCCTTCATCCACGCCGTTTCAGCAAATCGAATGGATTTACTTGGCCCTTTCCCACTGTCAACGTCGGGAAACGGCTGTATGATCGTCACCATAGACTATTTCACGCGGTACGCCGAAGCAAGAGCGCATCCTTCAGAGATTGCTGTGGAATCCGCCAAGTTTTTTGTCAACTCCACAGTCCTCAGGCATGGCACTACCGAAGTTCTGATTACAAATCGCGGGTCATCGTACATGGCACAGCTGAGGCAAGAGATCCTCCGTCTTAGCGATACCAACAGCCGGCAAACCACAGCTTACCATCCTCAGACTAATCTGCTGACGCAACGCCTAAACACGACCATCGCCGACGTCATGTCGATGTGCGCCGACGTGGAACACAAGGCGAGGGACGAGGTCCTGCCGTATGTCACGTTCGCCTTCAACACAGCGGTTCAAGAGACCACTCGTGCTACAACAGTCCAGCTGGTGCATGGTCGCAAGATGACCACGATGCTTAAAGGAGGTGTACAACGATTTCAACGTTGAAAGAATTAGCATCTTCTGCTTTTGATATTGTTCACCTTGTCACAAATGACAGAAAGCACACCTCCTTTCATCGAAATGTTGCGATTCTGCCGCATAATAGCGAGGCAAAACTTAGGATATTCCCCAACCTGCAGCGGCCATGAGAAACACGCGGCGTGACGTCAATAGCGAATATTGTTGAAAGATAGCAAATTGTGCGAATACCTGCTCGATAAAAGGTAACTTTTTTATAAATCTTGACGTTGCAACATATATATAAATGCATCGAAAACCTGGTATCATCGAGAAAACTTTTACTATACGGAGTTTTAGTGGCGCCATCTATCGTAGGTTCACGAAACCGACAGCTCTCTGCTACCGCGAACAGCCACCAGAAGCAAAAGGGGGAGGGGGACAGGGCCGGACGAGTATGGCCGGACCCGAATGAGACTTTCCTCCTTTCACCATATATTGTTTGCGCGCCGCCCGCCAGCACGTGGTCACGCGGTCGCGAGCGGATGAGTTCTCTCTGCTCACTGATGGATCTAAGGAAAGAACTTTTCCGGAACCCCGCGCCTACCCCATCAACGTCACTGCGCACGTGACCCGGAAGATGACGTACGAGTTGAGAGGCGGCAAAAACCTGGATCTTTTTCATTTTTAAAATAAAAACTAGGGTATCCAGGCATAATCTGTTTTCTGTAGTTCACTTCAGAAGTGTCAGGCATCAACTTCCAAAATAATTTAAGCAAAGCCCTGATATTGTTGCACAGCCCCTTTAACGCCATGCTACCTCACGAGCCAAATGGCGACGGAAGTGATGAAGCCCAGGTGGTCGCGCAATGTGCAGAAGAAGTCCGACAGCTCGCCCGAGTCCGGATTCAAGACGAGCAACGTATTGACGCTGGCCGCTACAAAATTTGTCGTCCGGACGTTTACTTCCAACTCGGAAGAAGGCTGTAAGTGTGGACACCGATATGACGTCCCGGTGTGAGCGAGCCGCTATTTGAAGCGCTACTTTAAACTATACAAGGTCTTTCGACGCCTCGGCGACCTTAAGTACGAAGTGGTGCTCTACGGAACGCACTCATCACCGCAAAGCTGACCGCGACCCGAGGTGGTTCACATCTTTCGACTCAAGCGACTCTACGCTCGATAGGACTGCGTACTTTAGCGTACCAAACCGTTCTTTTATTTGCTTTGTTTTGTTTTGTGCTGCATCGTGCCGATGCACTTTTTAAGGAAGGGGGGGGGGAAGAGGGAGTAGTGCTCCGTGCGCACCTGGCCAAGTTGGCAGCGCAGTCGTAGCCGCATGGTTTTCGCATGTGGCTCACTCGCAAAAAGCCCTGGTTCGATGCCCAGAAGCGGAGGCGTCTGTTTTTTATAATTGTTGCGTTCTGATAAATTAGATAACTCTGTTGCTTCTTTGAGGTCAGAATGTTTGACACGCCGAATCTTCTGCCGCGATTGTTCAAGAAGCCCACGCATGTACAAAAAACCCTTTGCGTGGCGAGCAGGATCGGTCTTGCCCAGCGTTCGATCTTGCTCTTTCGTCGCCATTGACGCGTGCGACGCTAGTCTTTTCTATATTGTTTTGAGCAAAAGTTCGCCCCATTGAACGTTTAGTTTCATTCAGTCTCCGTCGCCGCATCAATTGTCATTTGTGACCATATAGACGTTACTTAACTTTCCCCCAAACCGATTAGGTACTCCATTCATCATCTTTTGGAACCATTATAATGAAATTTACCAGCCGATGGGGAATCATTTGATGCGCTCATATACATCAAATAGTGTTAAGAATGCAGTAAATGTCTAACACTCATCCCCTTAAGGAACTTGTAAGATTCCTTTGCACAGGTCAATACTAAAAAAATTCTGTACATCCGCCTGTCTGATCGATGATATTGTCGATTCTCGGCATCAGGAACGAGAGAAGTTATGTTTTATAATTGATCACGCGATAATCTGTCAATAGCCGTTCCGATCCCTCTTACTTTGGTACCGTGGTTATTGGCGAAGCCAAAGAGGAGACTGAGGGTAGAATTATGCCTGCATCCAACATGTCTTGAAACTCCTTCTTCAGCCGCCGTTCCTTTATAATATCATGATGCATGGTTTCCTCCAACCCATTGAATTGTCGCTCGCCAGCACGAAGGTTACTTCAATAAAGTAGTGGCGGGTGGGCATTTGCCAACATATATTACCTCTGGGAAGTTGATATGTATATCATCTACCGGTGCGGTAGGTGAGTATATCATCTACCGCACCGGCACTGTTTGCATAAGGTACCTTAATGATATCATGCCTATATATGTTGATATGCATTCTCTTCGTATCTGCTGGGAAAGTGGTAAATCATACTTCAGTCCATTAACCACTAGAGCTTCGTTATGTATTTGTTGGCACTCATATATAATGTTGAATTGAATCAATGTCTTGTATAATCTTTTTTATCAACGTAGCTTTGCTACGTTGATGGGGGGCGTGGAACCGGCGTCATGTTGGTGCCGCGATTGACAAGCGCTTTTCTGCTGACGCAGGCTTTTTGCATCGCTGCGCCGGACTGGGCCTGCAACCACGTGTCGTCCTCGGACGAATTCTACGACGACAACAACTACGAGAATGAAGTGTGCCCAGCATTCGGTTTTGGCGAAAACGACATCGTCCGCTACGAAGAATGGAGTGCTCCGTGGGCTGCTCTTGGGGACTACCGTCTACATAAGTCAGCAGGCACCATTTCGGCGCTGGGGCGTGAAACCGGCGTCATGTTGGTGCCGCGATTGACAAGCACTTTTCTGCTGACGCAGGTTGGTTTCTGTCCTGCACGTTTTTATGTCTATGTCTTGCTGGTTCCACCCCATGAGCTGCATGCATCAATGAGTGCTTGTCGAACGACGACCAACTGTGTCAGGCGGCGTTTTCTGTTACTCAGAAATTACGCGTTTTACTTTTTGCTTTTACTTCTTTGCGGCGATATTGAATTGAACCCTGGCCCTCAGGTGCAGCTAGGGGAACTGCTGGATGGGCAACAGCGTCTAATGGCCAAATTAAATCAAATCGAAGCAAACCAGGCATCGGCCGATTCCAGACTGAATGACGTGTGCAACCGCATAGGATCAGTGGAAGCGAAAATTGATAAACTTGACAATATACAGACTGTTCTTCCAGAGTATAAAGAAAAATGTGACGCACAACTTACGCAGATACAAGCTCTGTCATCATGGGTAGAAACTCTCGAAAATCGTAGCCGCCGCAGTAATCTGATTTTTTATGGATTCCCTGAATCAAATGCGAAAGAAACCGCCGCTGCTTGTGAATACCTTGTTACGAACCTGTGCCACACTCGTTTAGGCGTAGATGATATTCTTATCGAAAAGGCATACCGGCTAGGCAAGCAGTCTACTGATCGTAACCGACCAATCTTTGCAAGTTTTCGTTTTCTGAAAGATAAGGAAAGAATCATGTTTAATGCTCGCAAACTAAAAGGTACAAATTTAAGCATCTCAGAAGACCTCTCCGAATCTGTTCGTGTTGTACGAAAGCAATTATGGGAATACGCGAAGGCTCACCGTCGACCGGATAGCAAAGTTCTGCTAAAACATGACTGCTTGCTCCTGGACGGGGTCAAATTCA
This sequence comes from Ixodes scapularis, assembly GCF_016920785.2. Taxonomy (NCBI): domain Eukaryota; kingdom Metazoa; phylum Arthropoda; class Arachnida; order Ixodida; family Ixodidae; genus Ixodes; species Ixodes scapularis. Next base: position 31,688,767 of record NW_024609879.1, read on the forward strand.
CTTGGGATGATGAGGCAAAGCTGGTGATTCAGCATTGACTACCTAATAACCGCAAATAATGTCCAATAAACATAACCCTTGTCAACTGTAGAAGTGTGAAAAATAAAGTAGATGAGCTACGGCAGCTTGTAAACATGACTCAGTCACAGGTTGTAATCGGGACGGAGTCGTGGCTGGACGAAAACGTTCTCGATCGAGAGGTTTTCCCTGACAATTACTTATGTTATAGAAAAGATAGAAATTTCCACGGAGGGGGTGTTTTTATTCTTGTTCATGAAAGTATTGTTTCCAAAGAAATGCCGATCGAAACTGAAAACGTTGAAAACGTTTGGTGCGAACTTTCCTTGGGTAATGGTGAACGGCTGGCCGTTGGTGCCTTTTACAGGCCACCAGGTACACAGCCGAGCGTTTTAAGTTCGCTGTCTGAAATTGTTTCTACTATTAGATGCGCTAAAATTATAATTGGAGGTGACTTTAATCTACCTGCAATTAACTGGAAGGCGAACGATCACAGGACTGGTGCAGGAGGAGAATTATACAACGAGTTTTTCACTCTTATGGACCTGTGTTCACTTGAACAGCACGTTCTTGAGCCAACGCGAGACGATAAAACAGGCCACATTCTAGATTAACTTTTATCCAATACGCCAGACATTATCTCAAATACGCAAGTCATCACTGGCATCAGCGATCATAAAGTAGTTGTGGCAGATGTTAACCTTGCAAATACCAATGTCGGTCGGTCAAAACCGCGGAAGGTGTTTTTATTCAACAAAGCAGATTATGATAGCATGTCAGCTGTACTTGATTCGTATTTTCCAACCTTTGAAACGTTGGCTGAGGAACTGAGTATCGAGGATCTCTGGCGTGTTTTAAGAACAAAATAACTGAATTAACGAACTGCTTTGTTCCTTCTGCTATGCTTACTTCGAAGCGTGCACGTGACAAACCTTGGGTATCTCGCCAGCTCCGTAGCCTTATTCAAAAGAAGCGAAGGGCGTTCCTCAAGTACCGTAGCACTCAACTTGCAGCCCATCTTGCCAAGCTGAGCGAGCTAACTGCACACGTAAAAACCAGCATTCACACAGCCAAACAACAATATTTCCAGGCATTTGAAGAGAGGGTGAAGAATAATCTAAAGGAGTTCTGGAGATACGTGAGCAGCAATGCCAAAAGTGATATCTCCGTTCCGCCGCTTAATCACGATGACAGTGTTGTACAAAGTGATACCGATAAGGCCCAGCTTTTGAATTCATTTTCTTATTCCGTGTTTAACCCACCTGCACAGCGGGCTGTTTCTCTCGATGCGCCCTTTGTGACTAATGAGATGCCTCCGATCACACTCCAAGTGGAAGGGATTAGAAAGCTTTTAAATGAACTTGATGTAAGCAAGGCAACAGGCCCCGACAACATTTCTCCTTGTATTCTTAGGTCATGCTCTGGTGTAGTCTGCCTGTATTTTTATGTTCTTTTTGAAAAATCTTTTGATACATCATCATTGCCGTCAGATTGGAAGCTTGGTCGGGTGGTCCCGATACACAAGGGTGTCCCAAGGAACGGGGTCACAAATTACCGTCCGATTTCACTAACTAGCATCGCTTGTAAGGTAATTGAGCACGTTTTATATACAGGCATAATCCATCATGTAAATGCCTCGGGAATACTACATTCCTCCCAGCACGGCTTTCATCAAGGCTACTCGTGTGTGACACAGCTAACAGAGTTTGTACATAAATTGGCAGGTGCTCTTGATGGCCGTGATAGCGTTGACTGCATTTTTCTTGATTTCAGCAAGGCGTTTGATGTTGTCTCCCATGACTTGTTAATTGCGAAAATTCACGGTTATAAAATTGATAAGAAAGTGGTATATTGAATACGCGAATATTTGTCTCTCCGTAAACAATATGTTGTGCTAAATGGTTGCCAGTCGGAATTTGCTGACGTGACATCAAGAGTCCCGCAAGGGTCCGTCCTTGGGCCGCTGTTGTTTATGCTGTACTTGAATGATATCGTGGGTGTTGTGTCATCACCAATGCGTCTCTTTGCAGACGATTGTGTTGTTTATCGAAAAATACGAGCGAGTGATGACGTCGACATTCTACAGGCAGACATAAATGCAATTACCGATTGGTGGAAACTGTGGGAAATGAATATTAATTTTAAGAAAACTGTCCACATCCCATTTACGAGACGGCGTGTTCGTCCCTCAGTACTTATACCATTAATGACGAGCCACTCACTGTTGCCTACGAATACAAATATCTTGGTGTATTCCTAACCTCGACCCTAAGTTGGAATAAGCACATTGACTATACTGTCTCTAAAGCCTCGAGAATGCTTGGCCTTCTCGCTCGTAATTTTAAGCCTGTACCACGTTCCTTGAAAAAAAGACTTTATTTTTCGCATGTCCGCTGAATTTTAGAATATGCCTGCACTATATGGGATCCTCACACTGCTGTCCAGATAATCAAACTTGAAAAAGTACAAAACCGGGCTGCCCGTTTTGTTTTAAACAATTACGACAGGCGCCTTAGTATGACTCGTGCGAAACAGAGCCTAGGATGGAAGGAGTTAAGCTTTAGAAGGAAGAACCTTCGACTGAAATTTTTTAATAACATATTTCACTGTAGAACTGGGATAGATAGAAATGCCTACCTTCACCGGCCAGATTACATATCGCAACGAAAGGATCATGTGTATAAGGTCAGGGAATTCCGCTGTAAAAGTGACGTCTATATGAACTCTGTTTTTCCTAAAACAATACGGGATTGGAACGATTTGCCAGCCTAGGTGGTCAACATTGTTCCTAACGATATGTTTTATTCAACACTAACCTCGTAGTGTCTAGTTAGTTGTTGAGTAGCGTTCCTAGTGTTTAGTAGACCGCATTTTTATTTTTTTATGTAGCCTGCACTTTGTTGTTATACTGAAAGATTTATGGCTTGTGAATATTGCTCTTTTAACTTTTGTATAACTATTTGTGTTCCTCATTTGCAACTTCTCCCCCCCCCCTACTGTAATGCCCCATGGCGCTGTAGGTATCTGAATAAATAAATTGATTGTACGATCCTCAAAAGGCTTTTAATACTAAACGGCCTCTTGGCTGACTATTCTCAAAGACTCGCCGCTGTCGACAAGAGCTTTTAAGACTATTTATTCCATTTACATCTATGTGCAAAAGTGATGACTGTGACAAGCAGGCAGTCCCTTTGGTTATCACTGGGCGGGACCGTACGCCCTCGTCTATGCGTTCTTTTTTTTTTTTTTTCGGGTGCATGTGCATCAGGTGATCCACCCTCTTCAAACTTTACTAAGTTTGTCGGAGATTGCTTTTGGGGAGACTTGGCAAAAGTTTGCCTATCTCTGGGATTCGCCTGTTCCTTCTACAGGCTTCTGTAATACCCGGGGCCGTACATCTAAGCGCAGATGTTAAAAGTAATACACATGATATTTAGCAGTCTTGGGCGCTTTCACGTGGACCTGTTTTTGTAGGTCATTGGGAAGTCTGTGAATGACTAGAGGTGCTACAGATGAATTTGGTAGGGAGTAGTCTGCTAGCTAGAACAGCATTATTTTCATAGAAGTATTACATGACCTTTCCTATCCGGCATCTGCAGAATATCGCATATCCCACTTGTCCACGGTATTTTCTAAAAACACAGTTGGAAAACCCTTTTTTGCACTTCTCCCAAGAGTCATTGAGATGGTCAGTTAAGTACAGTTCACACCACTTTATCGCCATCTAAGTGAGAAAACGTCGCATTTATTTTAACTCGGTCGTCATTAGAGTGCCAGCCGCTTATCTGGCAGGCATACTCACAGAAAGACAGCCACGCGTCGGAGTTCGTTGACTGGCCATAAAATAGTTCAGGCTTCCCAATTCAAAAGCGTGAATATTGCTGGCTTCTTGAAAGTCCCACAAAAGCCTGAAGAATCTTTTTTTTTGTGTGTTATGAGTTGTTCTTGCGCATGTAGGATCTGGTACACCAAGTAGTTAGGGTCTACGGGGCTGGCACCACCTGCGCTCTGAGTTCTTTTAAGAGCAGAGCCGTCTTGGAAGTTGCCTGAGGACCAGTGGGGAAACCGCTGTCGGGACTGCTTGAGAAGTTTTCCTTTGGTGCACTCTGAAGATTTCAAAGAGTGAAGTCGGCGTGAACTTTGCCTTGAGGACCTGCCGTAAAGCCGGCTTAGGGAGCGCTTGATAACTCGCTTTAAACACCGACTGGGAAGTCACCTTGCGTACTGGCTTGTAAATTGTATTGTGAACTGACTAGGATAATTTCTTGGGTGGGTTTAAAAGATATCCTCAATGAAGGTTTCGGCCCGCCTCTATAGGGTCCCTAATCGAGGCGTCGGAATCTGCGACCCTTACGTTGATCTTTAACGTCTTCTTCCGTAAGATAGCATTAATATACATTCCTGAATTTTCACAAACGTGTTGATTGAAGTCTGGAGCAATGACCCGACCCAGTAGCGGGAACGCCTCTTCTTCTTTCGGCTTGCCACACGAGAAGATCTGCACAACTTGAGCTTTGCCTCGTGCCGTGAGGGTAATGCACATAATGCTATCCTGTCGACTGCGGCAAATTGTAAAGTTCCACAATCATAATACACAATCGCTTACGATATATGTAGCTTTACTGAGCCGTTCATTTTCTGAGGATTATTACGCTTTCTTTACTTTTGATTAATTTGGCCACATCTTAGATATAAAAAATTGATGTTGCTAAACCGAAATGTTGCAGAGATTTCCCGCGTCCGTCAGTGCATTCGCCAATCTTCTTCGCGAACAAAGATATGTCTTATATTCAGTACGTTACCTGGCTCTCTTGATTCGCGCATTATTTTTCAGCATAAAGCATAAAAAAAGCTACACCTTGCTAACTATGTGTATTTTCTTCTTTTGCAGTGTGGAAGCGTTCGTCACAGCTGCGGACACTAAAACTGACGTTGCTGCTTTCCTTACCCCGTGTGGTACCAGTTGTCCCGAATGGCTTCATTTGTCTTGGCCTCATCGTTAAGATAGCCCTTGAAGACGTGGGGACCTCGGGTGCACAGCTCTCCCCCCGTGTTCACGGGAACAATCCTGCCTTCGGCGTCCACAACCTTCACCTGCATCGATAGAAGGCGTCATCTGTTTAGTGAATTTTATTTTGAAGGACTTACTGCGCAGGAGTTTTCCGTACATAAACTACTCTATTGAAGCAACGGCAGCATCTTATAATTTAATTAATTTTAATCACAATCCTATTTTCGTAAGTTGTAGTTTACTTTAAACTCTTTTTCGGAGTAGAAGCTACTCCGAAAAAGAGTCTAAAGTAAACTTAAATCACAGTATTCGTTCAAAATCTAACTATAGGATTTCTCATCAGAAAACACTTGAGCATCAAGGTCCCTAGAGTGAGGAAGCCACAAATAAAGACTATTCAGACAAGCTATACATTCTGAGCGGTACTTTGCCTGCGTATTGTTGCCACCCGGCGGAAATTCCCTCAATGTCTGTCGAAACGCGACGCGAAAGTGAAGGTGCCTCGGAGGCTCGCAAGTGGTGCTGACTAATAAGCAGAAAGAAGCTTGACTGCGCCATAAATGCACCTCAAAATTACAGGAAACAGGTAGCCAGGAAAGAACAGTCAGTAACAGGTTGAGAGTTCGGGGGAAGCACCTCTCACCCATTCGCAACTTATCAAAGCAAACATCGGAAAATAGGCGACATCCTCTCCAGCGCTCGCTCTGCTAAAGTGGAAATAAGTAGGAAAGAGGTTTCCCTGAAGAATTAAAACGCCACCGACTTTAGTGTTCGTGAGCTGGGCGTTTGCGCCGCAGTGTAGAGTTCCTGTGGCGCTTAGATCCCGGATGGAGACAAAAACTCGGGTTATTTGAATGAAGGCCTTTTTCTCATAGGAATTCGCTCACATTAAACACAGGCATACCACCCACACCAGATGATAAAATTAAACTCGCGTTCTGACGCTGGTCATATTTTTTTTAATATTTTTTTAGTTGAGTTTGAGGTTGTTGTGTTGCTTTGTGAACAACACAAATAAGGACGAAGTTCTTTTTTAGCATTTTGTCTTCAAAGTTCGAAGTTCCAAATCACAACTCACAAATATTCGGGCAGTAGCGAGGAAAGAGAAAAAATCGGAGAGAGCAACCCTGCACCTTCGCGTAGGAGCCCTGTTATTCCTTTGGGTTGCCTTTTCTTTCCACAAACCAGAAGTTTTTAAATATTGAAAATATTCAAGAGACATTAAAACTTCCACAAACCTCCTCCATAATAAATTAATATAAACAAGCGAACAAAGTGGCTGGAGTCCCTAACTCAAGCATAGCGAAACTTCCAAATGAAGAACGGCACTTCTCCAATATAGGCCAATTCAAATAGTCAACCATGCAAAATGTGTTTTTATGTTCATTGTTTTCATCCAATTTATTGCCTCGTTAGAAGGCCATTTTAAGCTAGCAGGATATGTCTTCGGGAGAAAATTGGGCTCATTGTGAGACAAGAGTTTTGAGTGAATTGACTCTGTGCGCTAATATGAAGCAAATTGTTAGGCTAACGGGGCTTTGTTGCCAAATGAATATTCAGGTTATTTTCCCTGCCATAATAAGTAAAATAAATATAAATTGTAAGTATGTCGCTACATTATTACGGTTGTTAGTAATTTGGTTTTTGACTATTGCTATTCTTTACATTTTACTCGACTCAAAATTACGTTAAACGCTGATTCCGTACACGTTTTAACCTCAAGCAAATAGGGAGTTTTGCGCATTGTTCATACGCCACGCGAAGTAGTTCTTACAAGACTTGATTTTCGGAAGAAGAAGCGATGCTTTTAGCGTTTGAAACAGGTACGTCTTGATATTGAAAGACAAACCTAATCTAAAATGTGCCTACATATGTCTTATATATTTCATAAATTGGGAAATTAGTAATTCTCCACGAGGAGCCGGACCTTTTTTAATAGGGTTATTTACGTAAAAACGAGCATAAAAAGTAACTTAATTTAGTTGTTTTTTTAACAGCCTTTACATGTTTGGTCTACAGCTGCGGATGGCATCGTAGCCATGAATGCAAAATTTGTGGCATCGTAGCCACGAATGTAAAATGTAAAAGCGTAGTCCACAGCTTTCAGAGCAGACGATGATGCGATAAAAATAATATACGTCAAAACACTGTCTGAATATGTTTTATTCTGTCGAGGATGCATGGTAAAAACACGCCTTGCAAATGGAATCAAACGTTTCTTTAGCTGTTCCAGATATCAACTTTTTTGCCATACGTGGAAGTATTCCGCAGTGATCGTGTGTCTTTGTCGACCGCTATGAAACCGGCAGCACATTTATCCGCTCGTCTAGAAGCGGGCCACTTCATCAGACACCTAAGAATACGACACAAAATTCCCCATGGAGTTAACAACCCGTATTTTGTTAGAAATAACGTGCCTCGTGAGAAAAATTAACAAGCCTTGTATCTGAAACGAATATGTTGAAACCTCACTGTCACCAAGCTAACTTCAGTATGCAAGCTTAAAGCAAAAAGCAAACAATTCACGGGAACAGTACATCCAATCACATATGCGAGTCGTACTTAACGGATCTTACAACGTTCACCGCAATATATGCAATGTAGCTTTCAGCCCACACCAACCCAAAAGTCCCAAGTTATATGCGTCAACCCGTTCCTCCGACGCTTAATTTCCAGCTACATTCAGCAGGAAAATTGATGTTCCGTGACCTGTCATGAGCCCTGTACACAATTTCAGATTCCACAATAAATTTAGAAGAATAATTCTCGTCACGTGACTTAACTTCACGATTCATACACACCAATTCAATTTCCCGTCTAAATTTGAAGGTAAAATTAATGTCGCGTGACTTGACTCTAAGTGACCTATGCACTTGTACCGTTTTCCCGCGAACTTCGATAAAAACAGTAAGGCCACGTGACCCCTAGTCGAGTGATATAAACACCAAATAATTTTCTCACTAAACCGGCTAGAACCTTTACCACGTGATAAGACGTCACGTCACCTTTGCACCAATCGCTTTCTCGGCTAGATTTGGCGGGAAATCGATATCATGTGACCTACGCACCGAGTAAGTTTCCCCTTCTAATATAGTGTTTGTATAAACGTCACGTTACCTGGCATGATGGACGTACGCACCAATTAATTTTTCCAGCTAAATATGGAGGGAAAATTGATATCACATGACGTATTCAGCAGGTCGCTTTCACCGCTAAATTGTGGAATTTTAGGCTCTTCATCAACCCCACCTGCCGATACTACTGTTTCATGTCTTCTAGAAACACAGTAAAGAGTGATACAAACTGCTACATACCACGCATCATAGCGCTGAACTTAAATTTCGCTGCCAATATGTTAAAACAAATTATCGCCTGAATTAGGATAGCTGTGACTATGACGCATCGGTTCCCGTAATGCGATTGCTTACCCTTTCGAAACCACTTTCGAGGCACGGGAAGCAAAACGGGGTACAAGTTCGTCTGTTCTTGACGCACCTAGTGTGACCGCTCACTTAACAGATGTACCCCCTTCTTTTGTTTCCCCCCGACCTCACCCAATAATGCAGAGACCTTTTTTTCTTCCTCAGCGCTCGTTTCGTACGCGTTCTTTATGTTTCCATCTGGAGGGCATGCGTCTCATCCTGTTATACTCCGTCAAAGACGCGTTTTTGAGCACTTCGTCGCGGAATAGGATGCAAAATATGACGTCAAAGTTCGCAGGCACCGTAACACAGTGACAAACGAAAAAAAAAAAACACTCATATACACAGATGCAAACAGGCACACACGCTTAGCTCCGACAAAGCAGTACCCCATCGGGATACAGGTAATCCAATTACGTAAACAAGATACGCTGTTTGAGTAGCTTCTCGGAAACGTACGCAATTTGTTTATTGCTTATGTGTGAGTCTCGCTTAGAAGCAGACTACGTCAAGCTATGACTGTATTTTGTTTACCTTACCTCTTTTTTTGTTTTTAATCATCCATGTATATCTCTGCCTGTAAACTAAAACACACACAACTTAGAATAAAACATAAATATATTATGCGAGTCATGAAGGCAGGGACATGCCTTGTGGTATAGAATTATCAGCCGTTCAAAAGGGAACTTGTAAAGATCACAGTTAGATTAACGAAAAGAAAGATTTCGAAATGACAAAATCACCATGCCTATATTTTCAAAATTAGGAATTAGAAGGTTCGCTATTTTACCGGGAAACATAATCAAAGAAGAGAAATATGCTTAGTACGATGTCGAAAAACGCCAGCTACATAAAAACTGTGAAATCATGTTTATGAGCGAAAATGTCATTATATGGGCATGTGCACAATTACAGCTCACAAAAATCGAATCAAAAAGTGGCGGTTACAAATCTCTCCGGTAAAAGTTTCATCGCTCTCCTTATGATCAGCTTGGTGAAGCAGAAACTTCATGACTTGGTTATCAAATTAGCATGGTTGCAAAAAAAAATATTTCGCTACATGCAGAGTCACTACACACTTGTGCTGTTGCTCATAATGCCTGAGACACATGTGAAAAAAACTTCAAGTGAAACCGTGGTTTTTCTATGCCTTTCCGAAATTTAGTACCTAAAGTAACTCCTCTTTTAGGCATGCTACAGCGCGACAACTTATGGAAACGTGGATAACTGCAGCAAAACATTCGAGTAAATATGGATGGCACTGACTATTCCTGGGGTGTCCCTTGTCAAAAGTGGGCAGCGACCCCTGTTTACCAACCTCAACATGGTCCAGCGGTGTCCCAACGGTCCGAATCCAGAGATCCATTGGCTCATCAGGATTCGTGCTGCTGAAGACTGGACTAGTTTCGGTGCCACCGAACAGGATCTGAAAGGTCGCATCATTGCGAGGCATCAGGTAGCAATCCAATAAAACTGTAAAGCATGTCCTAGTGAAGAGACGGTTGAAAAAGGTGTTTACATACGTATAAACCTTTTGCATTCATCCGTGTTCTTATCTTTTCCACAATGGCAGGTTTACACACGGACCCACCCATAACCGCTGCGAAATAAATAAGAAACGACAAAAAGTATTTAAGACATAAGTAAATACAGGTAATTACAGGTGAAACAAGGGCAGGTTTGGATAGAGGTAAAGTTTAGACAAAGACCGAATGAGGACACGGCAACTCCAGCGAAGCCGTCACCATACGTAAACACTTTATGTATGGAGTACAGCAGAGTGGCGGTGAAATATGCATCGCAGTCTCATTAGAATGTTCACACCAATCCCAGATTGCTATCAAACGCTAGAAAGGGAACCGTGTGACAAAAACCGGCGGTGCTGCCGTCGTTATGCATATGCTACCTATTACCTCAATGCTGTGACAGCGTTCGGCAGCACGCTAATTTATCGTATGTTATACAGAAAATGCCCATGTTCAACTTGTGTTGAACATGGGCATTTTGTGTGTTGAACATGGGCTGATCCCGTGCATTGAGCACGGGATCAGCCGAACCATGCGGACCACTCAGTTTGTCATCTTGCTCGTACAGATTTCGGCCCTCCAGTTTCCGGTGCCTGCGTCCCTGCCCAGCCGTGACGCCGCCGTTCTCATGAGCGGTTCCTCGGATCATCGTGCTGGATCGCCTCGACATCGGCAGGCTGCCACCTATCTGTGGGATAATCTGCAAGCAATCTCTCCTTGTTCCCTCGACATCAACCGAGCATCGTCAGCGACACTGTCATCTACGCCGCCTACAAACGCCCATATAGGCAGCTTGGAACGTCTTCAGCCCTTGAGTGAGCACGGGATCAGCCGAACCATGCGGACCACTCATTTTGTCATCTTGCTCGTACAGGTTGGTCCACCTGCCTCGTTATACGCTAAAAAAACTAGCGATATATGGTTATTGCTCTTTCCGTGCTCACAAGTGCTTCAAAAAACTGTTTGTGACTCAGTTGATGTGGTGTACCTTCTACTAAAAACTTCCGGAGACGTGGAATCTAATCCCGGACCGATGAACGAGGCCCAACTTAAACTGTTTAACGAGATGCACTCAATGCTGACAGCCGTTAACGAGCGCTCCCTTAGGATGGATCAGGCTCAATCGGGTATAATTGCTACACTTAACGAAGTTAAACAAAGTCAAGAATCTATCAAGGGGGCCATAACGGAAATAAAAATGAGACTGAACGAGGTTGAAAATAAAACTGCTGCAGTCCCTAATCTTCAGATTGAAGTAACCATAGCGCGAAGCTTGGCGGAAGAAGTGCAGAAAGAGAACATAGTCCTAAGAACACGCCTAGATGATGCTGAAGATCATTCACGCCATGATAATTTGGTTTTTTTCGGGATGGCCGACACAATATCAGAAACATGGGCGCAGACAGAACAAACAATTCTGAACATATTTCGACAGTCGCTTAATCTACAAGTATCGGACGAAGCTATTGTTCGTGCCCATAGAATCGGCACGTTTTGTCAGAACAAATGCCGCCCAGTCATCGTAAAATTCGGGTCCTACAAGTTGAAAGACAACGTTCTTCTCTCAAGGGCCCCCCTGAAAGCAAAATGCATAACAGTAAGCGAAGACTACTCAATTGGGACACGTATCGCACGAAAAAAACTAATCGATTTCGCGAAAGAAAAAGGTTGCACTTTTAAGCTTCGACATAACAGAATTCACATTAACAATAAATGCTATGCTTTTGATCTCACCACCGAAAATGTGTACGAGGCTGGTCCCTCTACTACGCCGGTTGTTACTGTCACACATAATTCCCTGCCTGCTAATGACTCATCTCAGCCATCAACATCGCAATAACAGGCCGCGAAGGGTAGAGTGTCTCTTTCACCTGTCTCTTATGTATCGGTACCTTTTACAAATATTAGAAGCCTCATTAAAAAACGAGACGACTTGTGTTCTATTGTGGATTCAACAGCTGCTGATGTGGTTGTTTTAACGGAAACTTGGCTCACTGGGAGGGTGCGTGATTGCGAACTTTTTTATGGACCTAAAAAGTACAATATTTACAGGAACGATCGGCAAGATAGGTGCGGTGGGGGCGTTTTAGTTGCCATTGCAAGTCATATTGATTGTTTTTGTTTAAACATAGCTAGTGATTTAGAAATAGTTTGGGTATGTCTTGGTACTAATCACATGAAGTGGATCATGGGAGTTTGCTATAGGCCGCCCTCGTGCTCATCATCTTTCATTAAAGCTTTGCAGGACTCCATAAATCTGGTCGTCATTCGCTTTCCCAGTTCGCCAATTTTTCTGTTGGGAGATTTTAATTATTCTGATATTGTGTGGACAGGCAATAACCCACCAACAGGCACACCCTCATCTGCCTCATCTGAATGCAATGATCTTGTTAGAATTTGTATAGATTTTTGTTTCACGCAATTAGTTACTCAACCAACCAGAGTGACCCCATTGACGGCGAACGTATTAGACCTTGTTCTCGCTACTCATCCTGAACTCGTTTCACCCATCTCCTATCTTCCAGGGCTTAGTGATCATTCCATATTGCATTTTAATGTAAAAGCAGCAGTACCAAAACCATCAACTAATGTAAAGCAAATTCGAGATTACGCCAAAGCTAACTTTGATAAAATTAATCTTGACCTTGCAACTTTCCTCGATGAATATTTATCACTCTTCTCAAGTCGCTCAGTAGAAGAAAACTGGAACTTTTTCAAAACCGAAGTTAATAAACTAACAAATCAGTACATTCCCTTAAGGAGAGTTATCGAAAACTCTCAGTCACCCTGGTTCACCAGAGCCTTAAAACGCTCATCAAACAAAAAAAGCGTCTATTTCGCGCCGCAAAATTTTCCACGTGCGAGCACCGTTGGTTGCGTTATCGTACTGCTGCTGAAGTGTACAAAAAAGCAATTGAAAATGCCAAACTAGAATTCATGACTCATAGCCTACCCGCAATGTTGATCAACAATCCTAGACAATTCTGGAACACAATAAACAAAAAGACGCAGTCATCTATCACACTAAAAACCGCAAATGGGGATTGTATAGCCAGCGATGAGTGTTTAAATTTATTAAATAGTACTTTTCCAAATTTATTCTCTACTGATAACATGCACGATTTCCCTTCGCTAGAGAGTGCCGATTACTTGCCCATGGATCCTCTTTTTCTTGATTACGTTGGTGTCGGTCGTATCATAGATAAACTCAAACTGTCATCTTCAGCAGGAGTGGACGACATTAATTCCAAGTTTTTACAAAACACTAAACAATACTCCTCAATTATTTTAACAAAATTATTTGAACAATCTATACAAGACGCTGTTCTCCCATCAGACTGGAAGGTAGGGAAGGTAGTACCCATTCACAAGGCTGGAGATAAACATTCCCCTCTTAATTATCGTCCGATCTCAATAACCAGCATTCCTTGCAAACTTCTTGAACATATCATTTTTTCTCACCTCGTCAACTTCTTTGAATTTAACAACTTCTTCAACAATGCCCAACACGGTTTTCGAAAAGCATTTTCATGTGAGACCCAACTACTATCTTTCACGAATGACCTACATCACATTCTGGACCGAGGATCCCAGGCGGACTGCATTTTCCTGGATTTCGCTAAAGCATTTGACAAAGTTTCTCACAATCTTCTGCTTCTAAAACTTTCCAAACTTAACATAGACAATAACGTTCTCGCATGGATACAGTCTTTTTTTAACTCAACGGTCTCAATTTGTCACTGTGAATAACAATAACTCCTCTTTTGTCAAAGTTGCGTCAGGGGTTCCGCAAGGGACAGTCTTAGGGCCGTTGCTATTTTTAATTTATATTAACGACCTACCCACTAGTGTCTCTTCGTCCGTGTCTCTGTTCGCTGACGACTGTGTACTCTACCGTGAGATTCTCAATCATAATGACACCTGTATACTCCAACCAGACATTAATGCTATTTACCGTTGGTCTGACTCGTGGTCTATGAAGCTTAACACTAACAAATGCAAGGTCATGCGTGTGTCTCGCCAGTCTCAGGACTGCCCTAACTATTTCCTTAATAATGCTCACCTAGAACCGGTATCTTCGTACAAATATTTAGGCGTACATATAGCTTCTAACCTTTCATGGAAAACACATATTCAGCATATTTCAGCTAACGCTAACCGCATGTTAGGTTACATCAAGCGAAATTTTTCATTAGCCCCTGTGTCACTGAAATTAACTCTTTACAAAGTTTTAATTCGTCCCAAGTTAGAATATCCAGCTTCTGTCTGGGATCCCGGACTAGCCACTCTCGTATCTACATTGGAAGCCGTTCAGAACAGATCCGCTCGTTTCATCCTCAAAAACTATCACCGCACCGCTAGCGTCACCTCTATGAAAACAACGTTCTCATTACCCCCTTTATCCCTACGTCGTAAAATTTCTCGTCTTTCCCTATTCCATAAAATGTATCACCATAATTCTTTCCTGCGCGACAAAATAATTGCTCGGCCTGTCTATGTTTCCTCCCGTCTTGATCATCAACATAAGGTAGGCATTTCTAACTCTATCACAACCACGTTTTATTCATCTTTCGTTCCCCGTACATCCCAGGAGTGGAACCACCTTTCCCGGTCGATCGCCATTATCACGGACTCTGAGCTCTTTAAAAGTACAATAACTAATTACTTTATTACTGAGTGTGTCTAAATATGTATTATGTTATTTGCATTAACCTTCTTGTTGCTCTCCCCCTCTGTAATGCCTTCGGGCCCTGAGGGTATAATAAATGAAACGAAATGAACTAGACTGAAACAGTTCTTTCAGGGGCGATTTTATAGAAAAGAGTGCAGGAACAAAGTTAAGTGTTATAGACTTTTTATAAAAAGGCTATGCTGGGAAAATTAATATATTGGACGAAAACAGAAACCGCACTTTATGTCATATTTTTATTTGCAGCTTTTCTTTCCCTTTGAATTATAAAAGACGCATTTTGGTGTTTATGCGATCGTCACAGGTCGAGTATTATGGAGATTCGTCAGACTCAGATAGCCTGCGCATTACGAAGATCCTTTTCGCACGACTTTTTAAACTACATTTAACGCAAATGTATAAAAAGATGTATTTATGTTTACGAAAAAAACCAGAACCTTGCCTCTTTGACGAAAATTTACTAGGTGTCAATGATACATTTTGTAAGGTTCAATTTTATGAAAGAAATGTAGAATTAAAGAGTGATCATGCACCTATTTGCAAGTACAAGATTGTTAGAGACAAAGATGTTATCTTGGACGAAAATGCTCTTGAATACAAAAATAAAGTAAAAAAAAAGTTAAAAATTCGACATCATTATTTTTTTAAAGACCTTATTCAAATATTTTTGTGTTTTTTGCACGAAGAAGCCGCGGAAAGAAAACATCCAATAAAACAGATGTAATATATAGTTCGAATTTATGAATCCGCTGATACGTAAAGACTATGTATTTGAAGTTATATTTTAAGATCAAAAGATAGTTCATGAGCCATTTGTTTCTCGTCGTTAACTATTTCTTGGCACTTACTCGAAGCGTTGGCTGGCTTCAATTTAACAAATGACTAAGCATATTATGTATAATGTATGACGGTTTCAATATATACGTTCATCTTGTTTAGTTAAAAAATAAAAGATTTGGCAGGAAAAACACGTCCTAATTGAGTAAAAAAAAGTTAAGAGTTTATAAATATCACTACCTGAAAGTCTTATTCGGAATACTGTGGCATTAGGGATAGCTGTTACTCATGGGCCGAAAGGCCTTACGCGAAACTTCGCTCTTTTTCAACTGCCGCTTCTTCACGTAAGCTAAGACTAACGCGAAGCCTGGCTTGCTTAACCATCCTCACTTTTGTTCCCTAAAAAATGCTCGCATTGGTTGTTTTGGCCATTTTCGTGTTATTTTAGGACCTGCCGTTCAAACTACATGGTGTCGTTGTGATTCCAGATCGTAACTTAGCACGGCGAAGTTATTCCAGACACTGCAGGAACAATTTTACCTTTAAGTAGCCGGCAATGGATCAATATTTGGGTAACTTAGCGGTGGCGTAATTTTTGAAGAGCACGTTGCAAGCAATGACATAAATAACAAATAACGCAGGTTCTTGAGAACTGCTTTGTGACCACACAACGACTTTAAAATGGTTTAAAGGTTGGCTGTTAAGTCTTAACAAATATTTTTACATAAAATGAAGGGGAATATTTTTCATTTCCAGTTTTCTTTCACAAGACATGTACCGAATATTATTGACATGCATAAAAGCTTTCTGCTGCTCTTTTACGTCGCAGCTGTGGGCCCATGCTCTGCATTACTTTCCGTAAAAAAGGTGTTTTTTAGTCTTCAGGGGCGACTATCTGAACTAAGTCATCAGCACGTTCACTTTTTTTTTAGTTCCGTCCATCTGCGGCTTTTCCACAAGGCTTGATGCTTGAGTGGTCTCCACACGCCGCGACACGTACCTGACGCCCCTAGCATCACGTCACAGCACGTATGGCTCATTGCCGCTTAAGGAAGAAAGCTCAGATCATTAACGGGGTTCTCCAATTGTATGCTAAACAAATACCTAAGTATTGGGAGTAATGTTGTACCCCGCGTAAACGAAGCTTTTTGTGACATTAAACCCTCTGTGAACTTGAGTTACCAGATATTTGATGAAATTGTATGGACCCAGGTCCTGTGCACGCTTTCCTTTTTCTAAAAAAAAACAAAAACAAAAAAACGTGTGCCAGTAGGTATAGACCAGCCTACGTTCTTGCTAGGCTTATTTTGCGTGGAGAAGTGAGAGTTAAAAAAAGGCATCATTTTTATGCTAGGGCTGTCGGCACATAGAATGAGTTTGGTTTCAATCAATCAATCTTTTATTTCTTATAAACCTTTGAAAGGAATGCATCTACTGGTGATTTCAATTTTGTTAAGGTAATAAATTGGCCATTTGTATGCAAACCTTAATATATTACACATAACATCCCGTCTACGCAACAGAACTTCAAACATTCCTTAGTTTTTAAACTCATGAATTTATGTTTTCAATCTATATACCAGATTCGATTTTCAGTGAATGTTTTAGACTATACCGACGGCTCGTTTTACAAGAAGAAAAAAAAAATACGTAAACGGACGTTACACAATTTCACCCTCGCACGAATTTGCAGTTTTTAATTTTTACATTGTTTATCTTACCAAAATGGATGGAGAAACTGCCTCATTATTGTGAAATATCGCGGTTCCGTTGTCTTAAAGCAAAGACAAAAATTATATACTCAATCTAATGCTATATTTTGTAAATATTGATGTTTCACAATGAATAAAAGCGTCAGAAACTCCACATCATAGACAAAGTTGTATTATATTTTGTCTTAGTGGTGCCACTTAAGATCAGCTCTTGAAGCCATCCAAAACCGGTCAGCACGTTTTATATTATCAAACTACCATCGTACATCAAGCGTCACATCCATGAAAGCTAGTCTCTCTCTGCCCCTTCTTTCCACTCGTCACACTATCTCCCGTCTCTGTTTATTTCATAAAATTTGCTATGCCAATTCACTCTTGAAAGAGCAACTAATCAGTGACCCTATCTACGTATCATCTCGCCTCGATCACTGCTGCAAAGTTAGTATACCCACTTCCATATCAAATTCTTTTTTCAAATCTTTCATCCCAAAAACATCTCGTGAATGGAACGGCCTTCCCTCATCCATTGCGATTATTGGCGATTTTGTTCTCTTTAAAGAGCACTAACAAGTTACTATTCATGATCTGTGCCGGACTAACCATATTCAGCGTTTTTGTACTTCCGTTGCCCACCCCCTCTGTAATGCTTCGGCCCTGAGGGTATAATAAATAAATAAATAAATAAATAAATTGCACGAGGTGAAAAAAAAAAACTATTCCTCCCTTGAACACGACCCCGTCCCTACTGAAAAAAAAACATTTGAAATTCAAACGGGTGGCAAACTGGTAAATCAAACGGATGCAAACTTGTCGACCCGTTTGGATCAAACGTGATTATGGGATACGGGTAGCCGTTTGAAACGGTACCCGCTCGAAACGGTACCCATTTCATACAGGTGCCCGTTTGAAACGGGTGCCCGTTTGATACAGGTGCCCGTTCGACCTTGCACGTGAACACACGTTTGAACGTGCCTTTTGAATCGGGAAATTATGCGCTAGCCCTAAACGGGGATCGTCTATTAGGTTGGTTATCTTAAACTTATTTAAGACGTTCCGAAACTCATAAACCTATTTATAACATGAAGGAAACACGTAGAACAAATGTGCTCGCGTAGGTGCTTGCAAATGGACAGGAAAACAGACACAAAAGATTGTTTTCAATTCTCCTCAAAGTTTATTACGTCTTCTGTAGACAAGCACAAACGTGCAAGCGATCTGTGAAATGTGAGAGGCACTCTAAGCTTTTATACAACTGAGAAGATAGCAAACCAAACAAGAACCGAGGTAATTCTAGACTATGAAGGTAGACTTTCGGTAAATTATTCGCCCGGCTGCCGCGAGAATAGTGGCTGCATAATTATATAGATAATCTGGAAGAGTAGGAGCAGAAGAACGGTCAATCGTTGCCAAGAAGTAAGGTTGCAGTGCACTTACCATAAAAATAGCGGACTTGAAAGATGTAATCCGCGAAATTTGTCGACACGGTAAAAGCAGGACAACCACACAAACACAAATGAGAGGGAACGGCTTCTTGGAAGTTTCAACACGATGTGGCGCACAAGCTGTCAGTTGCCGAACCCAACCAAACCGCAAGATTTCCTGACTTCCTTGAAGAATCGCTTGTTGCCGATATAGGCGTAGGACTTTTCGAACACTGATAGCTTTCGTGCACATCCAATACGTTGTCGAGAGACATCCTAATAAGACCGCGGGGTTAGGCGACAGGTCGAAGCAGGTGGACGCGCGAAGGTCGAGCTGGAACTGACAACAAGCAGACAAAAAAAAAAGCGGCTGATAGGCGCACCCTTCCGGATCTCGGTGCTTATCAGTGTGTAGCTCGCGCGCGGCTGCAGGTCACGTGATGGGTGACAAGAGAGGAGGTAGGGGGCGAGGACCACAGGAATGGCCCCTCTCCCTCTCCCCAGGCATTCCAATGAGATGTGTTTTTGTAACCTCGAGAAAAAAAAACGCGCGCGCGCATTTTAGCACGCTCGAACCTTGGAAATGGCGGCGGGGCGGCCAGAAGCCCGGCTTGCGCCCGAGCGAAGAAAGTACTAGTTTGACTGCTGCAACGGCGGGCGTGCTCTCGCAATGCTCGATGTTCTTGCAACCGCGTGTACGCGTGCTACCTTCGCTGCGTCTTGAATTAAAGTGAAACGGAGTCTAGACGTACATTCTTTCACGCGGTCGCGTCTGCTGCGAGAGAGATTCGAGCTGGATAAGTAAATTGAGGCAACAAAGATGGACAAAGTTTTAAAGTTCTGTCAAAAATATCGGCTCACCGACGCCCCGCGTTTACGTAAACCTACAACAAAAAAAGGTGTTATTTTTAGTTGCAATATAAGCGAACATCAGCGAAACTGAAATATAAATTTAATTACTTGCATTACGCGGACGATCTGAAATCGATGAACCGGCGCTCCCAGCCTTCCGGAATCATTGGCTGCCACGGATGAAACGCTAGGCGTGCCCACGCCGCCGATCTGTACGTTGAGTATCAAACGAGCTCCTGAGAGCCGTTTGATTAAACCGGTACAGTTTGCAACATGGTCACCGGTTTGAGCAAACGTGCGACAACTTTGCTCAAACGAGTCGCCCATTTGCCCAGACGAGCGACCCATTTGCCTAACGAGCGACCCGTTTGACAAAGGAGTGACCTGTTTGTCCAAATAGGTGAGCGTTATGGCTCATACGGGAGACCCCTTTGAGCCATACGGGCGACCCCTTAGACAAACTGGTGACCGGTATGGTTAAACGGTTACCGGTATGGACCCGTTCATTTTCATATAGGCGCCAAATGGTTTTTTTCAGTAGGGGTTGCCACTATTTCAGTGTGAACTTCCTTAGGGACAGGCAAGTTCTTCGCTCTCTCTTTCCCCTCTCGCAATCTCGACTTCACTCAGACCAACCTTCAAGGTGTCCATGTAAAACGTAAGTAGACGCCGAGCGCGCTGGAGGCTCTGAAAGAGAACCCAATTGGATTGTACGTGTCTCCATTGCGCTTCACTGCGCACGCGTCTCAGAAGACGGCGAGAGAGTTGAGAGCGGTTGGAAGCTTCTGAAACGTGAAATGTTTTACCTTTCTTTTTCTGGAGGACTGACGTTTGCAAGCATTTATTCAGTTCTTTATTCCAGGCGTGACAGGGTACAACTGCCACAATTAGTTGACCGAGTCCAAGCATGTTTGCATGGCCCCATTAAATTTGTCTCTCCAAAATTTATGTCAAAACTTTTACTTCGAACTCAGAGTTTCCTCTTCTATCCAAATTCGTTTTCCGACAATATAACATTATTTGAGCATAATGATACTGTGCTTGATGAATAGGCATTTCGCCGAGTTTTCATTTGATATATAATATAGGAAATAATGTTTAATGTCACAACATTTATTAGTACCAAGACCTGGTTACTTATCGCCAAAAATGCTGAGTTCTTAATTTTGATTAGAAATAAATAAAAACAACAACATTTTTATCAGCATATTGTACTTTAAATGTATTTTATAAATCTATGTAAAACCGTTTTCTTTCTCGAAGGTGTTAGAGCCTATAGATGGTATTAAATACTCGTCCCGTGACTTACGCCCAAATTCCAAAATTCGCGTCTGGTCATTTATAAGTCAAAAACTCGAAAACGAAAAACATGATGCAAACACAGTTTTCAGTTTTGTCGTAGAAGATAGTTTTGCCGTTATACGTTTGTGTTTCAAAATTTTTCGAAACATGACCAATCTTCTTCTGTACTATTTTGAATCAAATTGAGATTAGACATTCATTAGACGAGCCCTCGGGAAAAGCCTCAGGGAGCATTCCCGCTCCACCACATTTTTCAGTCGTGGTCAAAACAAATACAAACATAGGAGCGCCTGCCGGATGGATGAATGCAGGGATGCAGGCGAATCTTTTAAATTGAGAGGCGGATTGCACCACCTAACCAGTTTTTTTTTACATTTATTTAACATAAAATTATATATGTAGAGGTTTATTCTTAAAAGCTATTACGATCCATACAATCCGTAAAGCGGAAGGAGTAGGCACAAGTTGGAGAGGTGTTGGCGCCCCTCTCCAAACGGGTGCCCACTCCTTCCGTCCTACGGATAACCGGAAGTGAAATATAAAAATATTCATTGCTGCCTTGACCTAGGCCAGCAGTCAGATTATTTCTTCTTGGTTATCTCCACCTATCCCATTTCTCTGTTTCCCTCACTATTCAATATCCCAGAGCTTTTGGTAAATTAGTCGTCCCCTCAGCGACTTCGGCCCGAAGCTCCTTGCTGTAAAGTATAAAGTGCTCAGCCGTCTGCTCGTCCTCTCCACAAGCTCCACGCGCCGTATCTACTTCCTGATATCTAGCTCTATATGACTAAGTCCGTAACATTCCCGTCCTCTCCTCGAGCAACAAAGAGCTTTCCCAAGAATTGTCAAACATTGGCTCCTTATTGATGCTCTTAGTAAACGATCTTACATTTCGAAGGCCGGTTTATTCTGCAAGCCTGCTTCCAATATATCCCTCTCAGTTCCCTCAAAACTATTTTGAACCGCTATTTTTAGATCTGCCTCGCTGCTACTACCCA
Organism: Ixodes scapularis; assembly: GCF_016920785.2. Lineage (NCBI taxonomy): Eukaryota > Metazoa > Arthropoda > Arachnida > Ixodida > Ixodidae > Ixodes > Ixodes scapularis. The sequence goes on from NW_024609879.1 coordinate 31,710,496, forward strand.
CATATATAAATCTAAGTTTTTATGCCCGCCTTGTCCTTTTTGTATCGACGCTTGTCATGTGTAAATACCTAAGAAATCTTCGTGTCCATCATTCTGCATCTATTTCGTTTAGTCCATCATAATATTCTATCTTACTGCTAGCCTCCGTTCCCCCGAATTAGGGCCTTCCTATATTGCCCTGCACAACTTGGTTCGATGCTTTACTATATGCTACCAGAGTCAATCTGCCTACTGCACGTTGCCTTATTTTCAGCCTTGCCTGGACGTCCGATTTTATGCACAAGAACTGCTTACGCAAAAGCCAGGCTCGGAACAATAACTCCTGTCCAGATCTCCCTCACTACCTAATACCTGTTATAGCTCCAAAGCGCTATATTTTTTGTTGCAGCTGCATTTCTGTTGCCCTTTTCAGCTACACATTTCGCATGTTCATTGAGGCATTCTGTCCTCGTTAATCCATGTTCCTAGCTACTTGTATTAACCGACTCGCTCAACCTCTAACCCTCGAATATCTTGATTTGCAATTCTGTCATCAATGAACAATATGACCAATGATTTGTCACCACCAAATTTCAAGCCTAATTTGTGGCCATCTGAGCCCCATATATTCATTAACCATCTAAGCTTTATACAGCTATCGGCCATTAGCACTATGTCATCAGCATACATGAAACCTGGCAATGACTGATATTTTTGACCTCGCCTGTCATATAAAAAAAACACAATTTTTTATTTTCTTTTTTAATTTTTATTTTAATTTTTATTGCGCATTAGTCATGAGCGTGAAACACCATCTGGCGGAACATGGCGGTACATCTCCAGCGACGTTGTAGGGTGTTTTAGTCAAAGCCTCAATACAGTGCCCCGGATTCCGGCCGACCGCCAATACCCGTGTGACCCTATAAAGTTCTGGTTTCATCACTAAACAATAAAAGCGGTCTTGCCCTTGAAGATGCCAGACTACGGACAGCTAAGGAAAAGCCGATGTCGGACAGGAACTGAGGCCTTTTGTCTCCGCTGTTCCAATCAGTTTTTTATGCTTTGCGCCATTATAAAAGCTTGCCCCATTAAAGTTATATTGTTAGTTTCACTATCCTTTGTTATTCGAGGCTGTATGTCTTTGGAAGCATGGCCGCGCAGCATCACGTAGCCCAGGCTGGTGATGCTTGCAGCAGCGACGGCGCTTTTTTATACCGAAAGAGCGTCTTTGTAGCTGTCTCATAAAAATCAGCTCCCCCCTTTTTGTTCAATATTGTAAAGAAACATGCCAGTCTGACACGTTCTGCTGCCTTTAGGGCATTTCGTTGTCCAAGGTTTCGCACTTAAACACCAGCTCACATACTCGACGACCCGCCCGTTCGCCATGTGACGCGTTAGAAAGATGGCTGTATGCCACATAGTGAAGTTCGCTCTTGTGAAGCAGTGATTGCCTGACATACGGCAGTTCAGACTTGCACACTACGTTTCCTCGGCCATGCTTTCCGGTTGCATTTATATCGCTAGCCCCCACGGAAAGTTCTCATTTATAACTAGAAACGATTTGGCCTCCTCCTCTTCGGCAGTGCGCGTCCTCCTCTCCTTTTTATGCGCATGCACGGGTCATGGATTTTTTCGCTTCTGCGTCATTGAACTACGGGCGGTGTGATATGCAGTTTTCTCGGTGGATACGCGCATGTCGCATTTGGCTCCACTCTATGATAGATGTCAGACGCTCACTGTATGTTCTCCGGTTGTCTTAACACAGCGGCACAGCCTCGGAAGAGAAAGGAGTGGATTAAACCGGATATTACTCAACAGAACCGGTGGCTCACCAAAGATCAGCGCGTTCGTCATGTCAATGATACGCTCAGAAAAGAGAATAGTGTTGTACTTGGGAGAGAGAAGCAATGCGGGCTTGCGTTGCCACGAGGAGGTCCATCTCAACTTATTCATCAGACTATGGTAATCATACAAAACACGCTTAAGTTCAAGAAAAGCCTAACTAAACCCCAGCCTCGTTTCCATTTTTACGAATTTATTCTTGCTTGTTTTCGCACCTGAGGCTAAAATAAACTGGAAAGCATGTGCGAAATACCGCCGGAAAAGTACGAAAATTAAAAAAAAAAGTTGAACAGACAGTTCCACACATTGTTTTTATTAAAGGAACCGCTCCAGTGTCTTTCCATTACGAATATCGTTACGCTCATTTAACGAGACCGTCTGTGCAGTCTTCTTGCAGTGCCTTAAATAATTCTTGCTTGTTCAAATTTTCGCTCGATTTAGCGCATGTGCCCGAGCTTTTATTCTGTAATAATTACCAAGAAGGTTACAAAAAAGATTGCGCAACTATTACTTTAGCTTCCACTGAACGAGCTGCACGAGGATGACTCCAACCATAGCGCTATTAAAACACGAACCTCGCGCTTATGATCTGCACAGTAGTCACTGTTTAGGTGGGCTGAAGTATAGGTGGTCTCAGAAAGTGTAACCCTGTACAATTATTAGATCAAACTTTCATACCTTTTCTAAGGGACGAAACGTCGTACGATCCTTCTTCAAGCTCACGCAACATATCAAAGAACATGCTCGGTGAACCGGTGGCGATGGTGCATCTGGAATGTCGAGAGTATTTCTTTTAGTGGTAAGCCAGCGATCCATGAACGATCAAGAAGTTTTCGGTTCATGTGTGAGTTCTTGTACGCACTTTTCAAACTATAACTTATTCTCCGCGCATGCTCATGACAACCAAAACTGAAGAAGACGCCGTTCTTCTCGACGTCAAATGGCACATTAGCCCAATCATCTAGTCAGACCGCATCGGTCGCAAATCTTGTAAAGTCGATGGCGTCCTTAAACACGCAAAATTGCGATCTCCTGCTTGTACAGAAAGACGACCTCAGTTTGAAACGTGCCTCTAACACTTAGGTGACCATAAGATATGGTAGTCAGTACAGAAGAAACGTGTGCGCCAGATTATTAGGGCTAACCGTAGGTTGAATATTAAGAGCATGGCTCATTAGCCCAGCTAAGACCTCACTGCCACCGTAGGGCTATTCGTTTCCATGCCAAATAGGTTATACAAGGTAATATTCTAAATTTTCTAAAAGGCTCGCGTTACCTGTGCTCTGTGATGGCTTCCAGGGTGTCGTTTGCCGTAAACTTAGGTCCCGGCAATAGAACAGTGGAGCCGAACATCGTCGCAGCAAACACGCCCAGTGTTCTGGCGAATCCATAGATCAAGTCTCCGTTCGCGCACATGAATTCACGCTGCAAGCAAAAACCCAAGGAGTATCCACTTGAGTTTTGTACAGCTTCTCATTTGCCTGAGCCTCGCCGATAAAACACAGTGGCCCAATATTAAAGTCAGTCCTTGTATCAAACAATTGCTGCAAATTGAGATGGTAAAAAAGCCTGTCGAATGTGGATAATCATAGTAATGCATGAAGATGTGTAATACTAGTCTATTAGACCAGCTTAAATTTCAAAGGGAAGGCAAGGATCTTGTTGATTTCCACGCGAAAGTGGATAAAGTCCTAGATGTCTGAAATTATCTGCTCTTTATTTATGCTATCACTGAAAGGTGTCATTTTGAATATCATTTTTGTGACATCATAAAAAAGACGAAGTCGATTTTCTGTTTTGTTTAAAGACGGCGTTGAAAGATAGTTTAATTTTGTTTTAGTTCTTTGTTGTTGACGAAAATGTTCTTGTTCTGGGGTCGCCTCAGATTGGACGATGGCAAGGTTGATTTCGCCTTGGTCAACGGAGATGTAGAGAAGCACAAGGACACACCGGGTGAAAGTTACGAATAAAGGGTGTGTCACTTTAATTCGTGGGATTCTATTTTTAAACAAAAGGTGGTGAGAGTTAGACAAGAGCCGTATTTTCTTATTTGAAAAAAAAAAAAACAGAAATAATCAAGCAGCTCATATAGTTCCATCAAGACTCAACATATAATATAATCGTCATACATGCTACCAACACGGTTCCTGTATCTTGCCGTTATGCTCTTAATTGCTATGGCTGCAGCCGCAATGATCACTGTGCTTTTCGTCAGGCTTATAACATGCAGCCAATTACAGGTTTTCCCGCGCATTTTAATCCAAGCGACGACCAATTTAATCCCGGGGTCACTCAATTTAATCCAAGCGCCATAGAATTTAACCGAAGCGCCACACAATTCAATCCCGGGGTCAGTCAATTTAACCCACAATATACGCACTTACTGTGTTCAGTGGTCATGTTTCGCTTACACATTTGGTAACTTAGAACAGTTGTTTATGCAATCAGAAATTTTGCCGGGCAATTGATAATTTGATCACTATTGTAATTACTTTGAGTTACTAGTCCCACTATTGACTATTGACTTAATTGATATGTTGGTAACTCTTTTTAGAGCACAGCTCTTAGGCACCCCTTTCCGGCTTGAGCGGCCTCGGCGTCGCCGTCGCCGTTGCCGTAACCACGCTGTGCATGATGGGTAAATTCCCCTGCCAAATTTAGCGGAAACTTTTCCCCGCTAAATTTAGCGGGAATATTTTCTCGCTAAGTTTAGCGGAAAAATTTCACCACTAAATCTAGTGGAAAAATTTTCCCGCTATATCTAGCGGAGAAGTTCCCCGCGAACTTCAGCGAAAATTTTTTCCCGGTAAATCTAGCGGAACATTTTCCCCGTTAAATCTAGCGGAAAACTTTTCCCGCTAAATTTTGCGGAAAATTTTTCCCAATATATTTAGCGTGGAAATTTTCTGCTAAATATAGCGGGAAAAATTTTCCGCTAAATTTAGAGGGGAAAATTTTCCGCTAGATTTGCCGGGGCAACTTTTCCGCCAGACCTAGCGGGGAAAGTTTCCGCTAAATCTAGCTAAGAAAATTCTCCGCTAGATTTAGCGGGAAAATTTTTCCGCTAAATACAGCGGGAAAAATGTTCAGCTAGATTTAGCGGGGAAACGTTTCCGCTAAATTTAGCGGGAAATTTACCCATCATGCACCGCGTGCCCTATTGGAAAAACCAGCATGAAAATCAAACTGGCCAAGATGGTATCTAAGCTGGTCAATCTGGTTAATGTGGTAGTCAAACTGGTTTAACTGGCAATCAAGCTGGTTTAAGATGGGCAAGCTAGAATTTAAGGTGGTCAGTCTGGTTTAAGTAAAAACCAGCATGGTCTAACTAGAATCTGGTTTTAGATTCAATATGGTGTAACTGGGAGCCAGTCTGGTCCTAATTGGTCAAACTGGTTTTTCATGGAGCCAATGTAGTCAAGCTGGGAGACAAGCTGGTCATGCTGGGAGACAAGCTGGCGAATCTGGTCGAACTAATAATCCTGGTGGTCAGGCTGGTCATGCTGGGAGCGCGCACACCAAGGTCGGCTAGAGATAGCCGAACTGGCATTGCTGGGAGCGCGCGCCAAGTTCGGCTTAGGCTGAAACGAGGCCACGTCCTGTTCTTTGTCCTCTCGTTTTTGGTAGACGACCGGGCGCATCAGGCGCGCTGCAAGCTACCTTTGTGTGAAAGAAAATAGAGAGAGAGAGTGGTATGAACGGTGAATTTGAGACGCGTTTGGCTATCTTGGACAGATTTTTGAGGGGACGGCTGTGTGCGCGTTGTTTGGAGACTACTTGGACGACGGTGCAAGCGAAGCGGGTTTTGAGGAGACAGCGAGCGTCAGTCCGTTCAGTGCAAGAAGATGTCGGACGTTCCGATTGAGGCGTTGCTTCGTGTCTTCTAACGTTTGTGTGCTCGTGAATGACGGTGGTGCCGAGGAGTATCGCCAATGCCATCCAAGCCACACGGATTTCCTCGCCTCTGCCGACCACGCAAGTTGCCGCTTCGCCCCCATCACTGGCTGGACCCAGGTTCACTTCTCTCATCCGTGTAGCATTTTCTTTTGCTATTGCCTGTTTTTGGCGTGTGTCTAGTATTGTTCGTGTTGAAAGACAAGCAATCCGGTTTTATTAACATTGTTGGCTTTGCACCGAGAACCACTGTCTGTGCGTCGCGTAGTAGTGTGTCAGCGCCGAGGATATGTAGCATCTGAGTTCATGTGAGGTGGCCACGAGTACGAAAATAATAACTTGGATGCCGAGTTGGCTTTTCTGAAGAGCTTGGCTTGTTTATCCTGTGTATTAATTTAAGCAGGTTAAACTGGTTGAGAAGTCCACCAGCATGACCAGCATGCCAAACTGGGCATGCTGGGGCAATAACCCAGCTTGAAGCTGGGATCAGATCAACCACCATGACCAGCATGCCAAACTGGGCATGCTGGGGCAATAACCCAGCTTGAAGCTGGGACGAGATCAACCAGCATGACCAGTATAACCAGATAAACCAGCGTGACCAGTATGACCAGAACAACCAGCATGACCAGCATGCCAAGCTGGGCATGCTGGGGCAATAACCCAGCTTAAGCTGGTTTTTTCAATAGGGTGGTCACGCCGACGCCGCTTAAGCCGGAAACAGGTGCCTAAGCTAAGAGCTGCGCTCTAAAAAGAGTAACCAACATATCAATTAAGCCTCATTCAAAGTGGGACTACTAACTTAAGGTAATCACATTAGTAATCAAATTATCAATTGCCCGCAAAAAATTCTAATTGTATAAACAATTGTTCTAAGTTACCAAATGTGTACACGAAACACGGCCACTGAACACAATAAGTGCGTATATATATGTATATATATATATATATATATATATATATATTGTGAGGACTGGTAGGCAGATAAGAATATAAAAAGGTTTAATTAAGAGAGAACTGGGTTAGATGGCTGCATAACGCGCCGAGGCGACCAAGAACAACTGCACGCGCCAGTCCTTGAGCGCGTGGGCACGATGATTGCCAGACCGAATTGTGGGTTATGCCGTCTGGCTCACAATATATATATATATGTATTGTGGATTAAATTGACTGAACCCGGAATTAAATTGTGTGGCGCTGGGATTAAATTGTATGGCGCTTGAATTGAATTGAGTGACCCGGAATTAAATTGGACGTCGCTTGGATTAAAATGAGCGGGAAAACCTGTAGATTCCACTAAAGCATCATCATAAATTAAATTGCTATGCCTCCAGTCATTATGTTTCTACCCACGTTGTACTATCAGTTGACCACCCCAAACAACCGATCCCCAGGTAGCACACCATGTCGGCCGATACTGGGATTACGTCGGCCAGTACCGGGAGCTGTACGGCGGATCCCGGCCAGGGACGCCGGTAAGAAACCGATCCCGGCCGATATCGGGGACTCGTTGTCTAAACTGGCCAGCGCCAGCCGGAAAGTTCCCGATGCCGGCCGACATCGTTTTCTTGCTGTAGTCACCGGCCAGTCTAGCCGTGGAGTTTCCGGTGACTGGCCGGTATC